>NW_027464683.1:0-15000 GCF_043290135.1 Rhipicephalus microplus
TGTTTTCTACAAGATTACGACGGTTTCATGCGCTTTCACATTAGATATCGTAGTTCCCGACTTGTAATGTTGAAAAACACTACATCTCACTAAGTGACATTGTTTAATGCGGTTTTACGACGGTTGATATGTCAACCTAACCTAACATTCGCACTTGTATCTAAAGACGCTCAATTACACTGTTTCGTTCACAATTACGATATTTGCTTGACCTCACAGTTTCTCACCAAATTATTACAGTACAGAACGCTGTATCTCGCTAAATGACATCGTTCTTTAAGGTTTCACGATACTTGCATGCGCTTTTCCGAGAATGTCACAACATAGCAGTTTCGCACTTGTAACGGTACAACACGCAGTATTTGGCTTGTTCATGCCGTTTTGTGTGCTTTCACAACATTTTACCTGTCGCAGTTTCGTACTCGCAATAAAACAACACTATCTCGTTAGATGACGTTTTTGGTGGTTTCACGACGCTACCTAGCTTAAACTAACATAACTCAACCTAACATAACCTTCGCACTTCTATCGTTAGAAAACGTTTTACTCGCTACTTTACATTGCTTTCTACAACATTACGACGGTTTCAAGCGCTTTCACATTAGATATCGCAGTTCCCAACTTGTAAAGGTGAAAAACACTGCATCTCACTAAGTGACATTGTTTATTGCGGTTTTACGACGGTTCATACCTTAACCTAACGTAACCTAACCTAACCTAACCCAACCTAACCTAACATAACCTAACCTAACCTAACCTAACCAAACCTAACCTAACGTAACCTAACCTAACCTAACCTAACCTAACCTAACGACGTTTGCAAGCGCTTTCACATTAGATATCGCAGTTCCCAACTTGTAATGGTGAAAAACACTGCATCTCACTAAGTGACATTGTTTAATGCGGTTTTACGACGGTTCATATCTTAACCTAACCTAACATTCGTACTTGTATTGAAAAACGCTCTATTACACTGTTTCGTTCACAATTACGATATTTGCATAACCTCACAGTTTTTCACCAACTTATTGCAGTACAGAACGCTGTATCTCGCTAAATGACATTGTTCTTTAAGGTTTCACGATGCTTGCATGCGCTTTAACGAGAATATTACAATATAGCGGTTTCGCACTTGTAACGGTAGAACACGCAGTATTTGGCTTGTTCATGCCGTTTTGTGTGCATTCACAACATTTTACCTATCGCAGTTTAATACTCGCAATAAAACAACACTATCTCGTTAGATGACGTCGTTTTTGGTAGTTTCACGACGCTACCTAGCTTAAACTAACCTAACCTAACCTAGCCTTCGCACTTCTATCGTTAGAAAACGTTTTACTCGCTACTTTACATTGCTTTCTACAACATTACGACGGTTTCAAGCGCTTTCACATTAGATATCGCAGTTCCCAACTTGTAAAGGTGAAAAACACTACATCTCACTAAGTGACATTGTTTAATGCGGTTTTACGACGGTTGATATCTCAACCTAACCTAACATTCGAACTTGTATCTAAATACGCTCAATTACACTGTTTCGTTCACAATTACGATATTTGCTTGACCTCACAGTTTCTCACCAACTTATTACAGTACAGAACGCTGTATCTCGCTAGATGACATCGTTCTTTAAGGTTTCACGATACTTGCATGCGCTTTAGCGAGAATATCACAATAAAGCAGTTTCGCACTTGTAACGGCACAAGACGCAGTATCTGGCTAGTTCATGCCATTTTGTGTGCTTTCCCAATATTTCACCTATCGCAGTTTCGTACTCGCAATAAAACAACACTATCTCGTTAGATGACATCGTTTTTGGTGGTTTCACGACGCTACCTAGCTCAAACTAACCGAACCTTCGCACTTCTATCGTTAGAAAACGTTTTATTCGCTACTTTACAATGTTTTCTACAAGATTACGACGGTTTCATGCGCTTTCACATTAGATATCGTAGTTCCCGACTTGTAATGTTGAAAAACACTACATCTCACTAAGTGACATTGTTTAATGCGGTTTTACGACGGTTGATATGTCAACCTAACCTAACATTCGCACTTGTATCTAAAGACGCTCAATTACACTGTTTCGTTCACAATTACGATATTTGCTTGACCTCACAGTTTCTCACCAACTTATTACAGTACAGAACGCTGTATCTCGCTAAATGACATCGTTCTTTAAGGTTTCACGATACTTGCATGCGCTTTACCGAGAATGTCACAACATAGCACTTTCGCACTTGTAACGGTACAACACGCAGTATTTGGCTTGTTCATGCCGTTTTGTGTGCTTTCACAACATTTTACCTATCGCAGTTCCGTACTCGCAATAAAACAACACTATCTCGTTAGACGACGTCGTTTTTGCTGGTTTCACGACGCTACCTAGCTTAAACTAACATAACTCAACCTAACATAACCTTCGCACTTCTATCGTTAGAAAACGTTTTACTCGCTACTTTACATTGCTTTCTACAACATTACGACGGTTTCAAGCGCTTTCACATTAGATATCGCAGTTCCCAACTTGTAAAGGTGAAAAACACTGCATCTCACTAAGTGACATTGTTTATTGCGGTTTTACGACGGTTCATACCTTACCCTAACGTAACCTAACCTAACCTAACCCAACCTAACCTAACATAACCTAACCTAACCTAACCTAACCAAACCTAACCTAACGTAACCTAACCTAACCTAACCTAACCTAACCTAACGACGTTTGCAAGATCTTTCACATTAGATATCGCAGTTCCCAACTTGTAATGGTGAAAAACACTGCATCTCACTAAGTGACATTGTTTAATGCGGTTTTACGACGGTTCATATCTTAACCTAACCTAACATTCGCACTTGTATTAAAAAACGCTCTATTACACTGTTTCGTTCACAATTAGGATATTTGCATAACCTCACAGTTTTTCACCAACTTATTGCAGTACAGAACGCTGTATCTCGCTAAATGACATCGTTCTTTAAGGTTTCACGATGCTTGCATGCGCTTTAACGAGAATATCACAACATAGCAGTTTCGCACTTGTAACGGTACAACACGCAGTATTTGGCTTGTTCATGCCGTTTTGTGTGCTTTCACAACATTTCACCTATCGCAGTTTCGTACTTGCAATAAAACAACTCTATCTCGTTAGATGACGTTGTTTTTGGTAGTTTCACGACGCTACCTAGCTTAAACTAACATAACTCAACCTAACATGACCTTCGCACTTCTATCGTTAGAAAACGTTTTACTCGCTACTTTACATTGCTTTCTACAACATTACGACGGTTTCAAGCACTTTCACATTAGATATCACAGTTCCCAACTTGTAAAGGTGAAAAACACTGCATCTCAATAAGTGACATTGTTTAATGCGGTTTTACGACGGTTCATACCTTAACCTAACCTAACCTAACCTAACCTAACCTTACCTAACCCAACTTAACCTAACCTAACCTAACCTAACCTAAACTAACCTAACCCAACCTAACCTAACCTAACCTAACCTAACCCAACCTAACCCCACCCAACCCAACCTAACCTGAGCTAACCTAACCTAACCTAACCAAACCTAACCTAACCTAACTTAACCTAACCTAACGTAACCTAACCTAACCTATTCTAACGTAACCTAACCTTACCTGACCTAACCTAACCTAACGTAACCTAACCTAACCTAACATAACCTAACGTAACCTAACCTAACCTAACCTAACGTAACCTAACCTAACCTAACCCAACCTAACCCAACCCAACCCAATCCAACAACACCCAACCCAACCTAACCTAACCTAACCTAACCTAACCTTACCTAACCTAACCAAATTATCCTTACCTAACCTAACCTAACCTAACGTAACCTAACCTAACCTAACCTAACGTAACCTAACCTAACGTAACCTAACCTAACCTAACCTAACCCAACCTAACCTAACCTAACCTAACCCAACTCAACCCAACCTAACCTAATCTAACCTAACCTAACCTAACCTAACCAAACCTAACCTAACCTAACCTAACCTAACCTAACGACGGTTGCAAGCGCTTTCACATTAAATATCGCAGTTCCCCACTTTTAATGGTGAAAAACACTGCATCTCAGTAATTGACATTGTTTAATGCGGTTTTACGACGGTTCATATCTTAACCTAACCTAACATTCGCACTTGTATCTAAAAACGCTCTATTACACTGTTTTGTTCACAATTACGATATTTGCATAACCTCACAGTTTTTCACCAACTTATTGCAGTACAGAACGCTGTATCTCGCTAAATGACATCGTTCTTTAAGGTTTCACGATGCTTGCATGCGCTTTAACGAGAATATCACAACATAGCAGTTTCGCACTTGTAACGGTACAACACGCAGTATTTGGCTTGTTCATGCCGTTTTGTGTGCTTTCACAACATTTCACCTATCGCAGTTTCGTACTCGCAATAAAACAACACTATCTCGTTAGATGACGTTGTTTTTGGTAGTTTCACGACGCTACCTAGCTTAAACTAACATAACTCAACCTAACATGACCTTCGCACTTCTATCGTTAGAAAACGTTTTACTCGCTACTTTACATTGCTTTCTACAACATTACGACGGTTTCAAGCACTTTCACATTACATATCACAGTTCCCAACTTGTAAAGGTGAAAAACACTGCATCTCACTAAGTGACATTGTTTATTGCGGTTTTACGACGGTTCATACCTTAACCTAACGTAACCTAACCTAACCTAACCCAACCTAACCTAACATAACCTAACCTAACCTAACCTAACATAACCAAACCTAACCTAACGTAACCTAACCTAACCTAACCTAACCTAACCTAACGACGTTTGCAAGTGCTTCCACATTAGATATCGCAGTTCCCAACTTGTAATGGTGAAAAACACTGCATCTCACTGAGTAACATTGTTTAATGCGGTTTTACGACGGTTGATATGTCAACCTAACCTAACATTCGCACTTGTATCTAAAGACGCTCAATTACACAGTTTCGTTCACAATTACGATATTTGCTTGACCTCACAGTTTCTCACCAACCTATTACAGTACAGAACGCTGTATCTCGCTAAATGACATCGTTCTTTAAGGTTTCACGATACTTGCATGCGCTTTACCGAGAATGTCACAACATAGCAGTTTCGCACTTGTAACGGTACAACACGCAGTATTTGGCTTGTTCATGCCGTTTTGAGTGCTTTCACAACATTTTACCTGTCGCAGTTTCGTACTCGCATTAAAACAACACTATCTCGTTAGATGACGTCGTTTTTGGTGGTTTCACGACGCTACCTAGCTTAAACTAACATAACTCAAACTAACCGAACCTTCGCACTTCTATCGTTAGAAAACGTTTTATTCGCTACTTTACAATGTTTTCTACAAGATTACGACGGTTTCATGCGCTTTCACATTAGATATCGCAGTTCCCGACTTGTAATGGTGAAAAACACAGCATCTCACTAAGTGACATTAGTTAACGCGGTTTTACGACGGTTCATACCTTAACCTAACCTAACCTAACCTAACCTTACCTAACCTAACCTAACCTAACCCAACCCAACTTAACCTAACCTAACCTAACCTAACCTAAACTAACCTAACCCAACCTAACCTAACCTAACCTAACCCAACCTAACCCAACCCAACCCAACCTAACCTAACCTAAGCTAACCTAACCTAACCTAACCAAACCTAACCTAACCTAACTTAACCTAACCTAACGTAACCTAACCTAACCTATTCTAACGTAACCTAACCTTACCTGACCTAACCTAACCTAACGTAACCTAACCTAACCTAACATAACCTAACGTAACCTAACCTAACCTAACCTAACGTAACCTAACCTAACCTAACCCAACCTAACCCAACCCAACCCAACCCAACAACACCCAACCCAACCTAACCTAACCTAACCTTACCTAACTTAACCAAATTATCCTTACCTAACCTAACCTAACGTAACGTAACCTAACCTAACCTAACGTAACCTAAACTAACGTAACCTAACCTAACCTAACCTAACCTAACCCAACCTAACCTAACCTAACCCAACTCAACCCAACCTAACCTAATCTAACCTAACCTAACCTAACCTAACCTAACCAAACCTAACCTAACCTAACCTAACCTAACCTAACGTAACCTAACGACGGTTGCAAGAGCTTTCACATTAAATATCGCAGTTCCCCACTTTTAATGGTGAAAAACACTGCATCTCAGTAATTGACATTGTTTAATGCGGTTTTACGACGGTTCATATCTTAACCTAACCTAACATTCGCACTTGTATCTAAAAACGCTCTATTACACTGTTTTGTTCACAATTACGATATTTGCATAACCTCACAGTTTTTCACCAACTTATTGCAGTACAGAACGCTGTATCTCGCTAAATGACACTGTTCTTTAAGGTTTCACGATGCTTGCATGCGATTTAACGAGAATATCACAATATAGCAGTTTCGCACTTGTAACGGTAGAACACGCAGTATTTGGCTTGTTCATGCCGTTTTGTGTGCTTTCACAACATTTCACCTATCGCAGTTTAATACTCGCTATAAAACAACACTATCTCGTTAGATGACGTCGTTTTTGGTAGTTTCACGACGCTACCTAGCTTAAACTAACCTAACCTAACCTAACCTTCGCACTTCTATCGTTAGAAAACGTTTTACTCGCTACTTTACATTGCTTTCTACAACATTACGACGGTTTCAAGCGCTTTCACATTAGATATCGCAGTTCCCAACTTGTAAAGGTGAAAAACACTGCATCTCACTAAGTGACATTGTTTATTGCGGTTTTACGACGGTTCATACCTTAACCTAACCTAACATTCGCACTTGTATTAAAAAACGCTCTCTTACACTGTTTCGTTCACAATTAGGATATTTGCATAACCTCACAGTTTTTCACCAACTAATTGCAGTACAGAACGCTGTATCTCGCTAAATGACATCGTTCTTTAAGGTTTCACGATGCTTGCATGCGCTTTAACGAGAATATCACAACATAGCAGTTTCGCACTTGTAACGGTACAACACGCAGTATTTGGCTTGTTCATGCCGTTTTGTGTGCTTTCACAACATTTCACCTATCGCAGTTTCGTACTCGCAATAAAACAACACTATCTCGTTAGATGACGTTGTTTTTGGTAGTTTCACGACGCTACCTAGCCTAAACTAACATAACTCAACCTAACATGACCTTCGCACTTCTATCGTTAGAAAACGTTTTACTCGCTACTTTACATTGCTTTCTACAACATTACGACGGTTTCAAGCGCTTTCACATTAGATATCACAGTTCCCAACTTGTAAAGGTGAAAAACACTGCATCTCACTAAGTGACATTGTTTAATGCGGTTTTACGACGGTTCATACCTTACCCTAACCTAACCTAACCTAACCTTACCTAACCTAACCTAACCTAACCTAACCCAACCCAACTTAACCTAACCTAACCTAACCTAACCTAAACTAACCTAACCCAACCTAACCTAACCTAACCCAACCTAACCCAACCCAACCCAACCTAACCTAACCTAAGCTAACCTAACCTAACCTAACCTAACCAAACCTAACCTAACCTAACTTAACCTAACCTAACGTAACCTAACCTAACGTAACCTATTCTAACGTAACCTAACCTTACCTGACCTAACCTAACCTAACGTAACCTAACCTAACCTAACATAACCTAACATAACCTAACCTAACCTAACCTAACCTAACGTAACCTAACCTAACCTAACCCAACCTAACCCAACCCAACCCAACCCAACAACACCCAACCCAACCTAACCTAACCTAACCTAACCTAACCTAACCCAACCTAACCTAACCTAACCTAACCTAACCCAACTCAACCCAACCTAACCTAACCAAACCTAACCTAACCTAACCTAACCTAACGTAACCTAACGACGGTTGCAAGAGCTTTCACATTAAATATCGCAGTTCCCCACTTTTAATGGTGAAAAACACTGCATCTCAGTAATTGACATTGTTTAATGCGGTTTTACGAAGGTTCATATCTTAACCTAACCTAACATTCGCACTTGTATCTAAAAACGCTCTATTACACTGTTTTGTTCACAATTACGATATTTGCATAACCTCACAGTTTTTCACCAACTTATTGCAGTACAGAACGCTGTATCTCGCTAAATGACATTGTTCTTTAAGGTTTCACGATGCTTGCATGCGATTTAACGAGAATATCACAATATAGCAGTTTCGCACTTGTAACGGTAGAACACGCAGTATTTGGCTTGTTCATGCCGTTTTGTGTGCTTTCACAACATTTCACCTATCGCAGTTTAATACTCGCTATAAAACAACACTATCTCGTTAGATGACGTCGTTTTTGGTAGTTTCACGACGCTACCTAGCTTAAACTAACCTAACCTAACCTAACCTTCGCACTTCTATCGTTAGAAAACGTTTTACTCGCTACTTTACATTGCTTTCTACAACATTACGACGGTTTCAAGCGCTTTCACATTAGATATCGCAGTTCCCAACTTGTAAAGGTGAAAAACACTGCATCTCACTAAGTGACATTGTTTATTGCGGTTTTACGACGGTTCATACCTTAACCTAACCTAACATTCGCACTTGTATTAAAAAACGCTCTATTACACTGTTTCGTTCACAATTAGGATATTTGCATAACCTCACAGTTTTTCACCAACTAATTGCAGTACAGAACGCTGTATCTCGCTAAATGACATCGTTCTTTAAGGTTTCACGATGCTTGCATGCGCTTTAACGAGAATATCACAACATAGCAGTTTCGCACTTGTAACGGTACAACACGCAGTATTTGGCTTGTTCATGCCGTTTTGTGTGCTTTCACAACATTTCACCTATCGCAGTTTCGTACTCGCAATAAAACAACACTATCTCGTTAGATGACGTTGTTTTTGGTAGTTTCACGACGCTACCTAGCTTAAACTAACATAACTCAACCTAACATGACCTTCGCACTTCTATCGTTAGAAAACGTTTTACTCGCTACTTTACATTGCTTTCTACAACATTACGACGGTTTCAAGCGCTTTCACATTAGATATCACAGTTCCCAACTTGTAAAGGTGAAAAACACTGCATCTCACTAAGTGACATTGTTTAATGCGGTTTTACGACGGTTCATACCTTACCCTAACCTAACCTAACCTAACCTTACCTAACCTAACCTAACCTAACCTAACCCAACCCAACTTAACCTAACCTAACCTAACCTAACCTAAACTAACCTAACCCAACCTAACCTAACCTAACCCAACCTAACCCAACCCAACCCAACCTAACCTAACCTAAGCTAACCTAACCTAACCTAACCTAACCAAACCTAACCTAACCTAACTTAACCTAACCTAACGTAACCTAACCTAACGTAACCTATTCTAACGTAACCTAACCTTACCTGACCTTACCTAACCTAACGTAACCTAACCTAACCTAACATAACCTAACGTAACCTAACCTAACCTAACCTAACCTAACGTAACCTAACCTAACCTAACCCAACCTAACCCAACCCAACCCAACCCAACAACACCCAACCCAACCTAACCTAACCTAACCTAACCTAACCCAACCTAACCTAACCTAACCTAACCTAACCCAACTCAACCCAACCTAACCTAACCTAACCTAACCTAACCTAACCTAACCTAACGACGGTTGCAAGCGCTTTCACATTAAATATCGCAGTTCCCCACTTTTAATGGTGAAAAACACTGCATCTCAGTAATTGACATTGTTTAATGCGGTTTTACGACGGTTCATATCTTAACCTAACCTAACATCTGCACTTGTATCTAAAAACGCTCTATTACACTGTTTTGTTCACAATTACGATATTTGCATAACCTCACAGTTTTTCACCAACTTATTGCAGTACAGAACGCTGTATCTCGCTAAATGACATTGTTCTTTAAGGTTTCACGATGCTTGCATGCGCTTTAACGAGAATATTACAATATAGCAGTTTCGCACTTGTAACGGTAGAACACGCAGTATTTGGCTTGTTCATGCCGTTTTGTGTGCATTCACAACATTTCACCTATCGCAGTTTAATACTCGCAATAAAACAACACTATCTCGTTAGATGACGTCGTTTTTGGTAGTTTCACGACGCTACCTAGCTTAAACTAACCTAACCTAACCTTCGCACTTCTATCGTTATAAAACGTTTTACTCGCCACTTTACAATTTTTTCTACAAGATTACGACGGTTTCATGCGCTTTCACATTAGATATCGCAGTTCCCAACTTGTAAAGGTGAAAAACACTGCATCTCACTAAGTGACATTGTTTATTGCGGTTTTACGACGGTTCATACCTTAACCTAACGTAACCTAACCTAACCTAACCCAACCTAACCTAACATAACCTAACCTAACCTAACCTAACCTAACCAAACCTAACCTAACCTAACCTAACGACGTTTGCAAGTGCTTTCACATTAGATATCGCAGTTCCCAACTTGTAATGGTGAAAAACACAGCATCTCACTAAGTGACATTGTTTAACGCGGTTTTACGACGGTTCATACCTTAACCTAACCTAACCTAACCTAACCTTACCTAACCTAACCTAACCTAACCCAACCCAACTTAACCTAACCTAACCTAACCTAACCTAAACTAACCTAACCCAACCTAACCTAACCTAACCTAACCCAACCTAACCCAACCCAACCTAACCTAACCTAAGCTAACCTAACCTAACCTAACCAAACCTAACCTAACCTAACTTAACCTAACCTAACGTAACCTAACCTAACCTATTCTAACGTAACCTAACCTTACCTGACCTAACCTAACCTAACATAACCTAACCTAACCTAACATAACCTAACGTAACCTAACCTAACCTAACCTAACGTAACCTAACCTAACCTAACCCAACCTAACCCAACCCAACCCAACCCAACAACACCCATCCCAACCTAACCTAACCTAACCTTACCTAACTTAACCAAATTATCCTTACCTAACCTAACCTAACGTAACGTAACCTAACCTAACCTAACCTAACGTAACCTAACCTAACGTAACCTAACCTCACCTAACCTAACCTAACCCAACCTAACCTAACCTAACCTAACCTAACCCAACTCAACCCAACCTAACCTAATCTAACCTAACCTAACCTAACCTAACCAAACCTAATCTAACCTAACCTAACCTAACCTAACGTAACCTAACGACGGTTGCAAGAGCTTTCACATTAAAGATCGCAGTTCCCCACTTTTAATGGTGAAAAACACTGCATCTCAGTAATTGACATTGTTTAATGCGGTTTTACGAAGGTTCATATCTTAACCTAACCTAACATTCGCACTTGTATCTAAAAACGCTCTATTACACTGTTTTGTTCACAATTACGATATTTGCATAACCTCACAGTTTTTCACCAACTTATTGCAGTACAGAACGCTGTATCTCGCTAAATGACATTGTTCTTTAAGGTTTCACGATGCTTGCATGCGCTTTAACGAGAATATCACAACAGAGCAGTTTCGCACTTGTAACGGTACAACACGCAGTATTTGGCTTGTTCATGCCGTTTTCTGTGCTTTCACAACATTTCACCTATCGCAGTTTCGTACTCGCAATAAAACAACACTATCTCGTTAGATGACGTTGTTTTTGGTAGTTTCACGACGCTACCTAGCTTAAACTAACATAACTCAACCTAACATGACCTTCGCACTTCCATCGTTAGAAAACGTTTTACTCGCTACTTTACACTGCTTTCTACAACATTACGACGGTTTCAAGCGCTTTCACATTAGATATCACAGTTCCCAACTTGTAAAGGTGAAAAACACTGCATCTCACTAAGTGACATTGTTTAATGCGGTTTTACGACGGTTCATACCTTACCCTAACCTAACCTATTCTAACCTAACCTTACCTAACCTAACCTAACCTAACCTAACCCAACCCAACTTAACCTAACCTAACCTAACCTAAACTAACCTAACCCAACCTAACCTAACCTAACCCAACCTATCCCAACCCAACCCAACCTAACCTAACCTAAGCTAACCTAACCTAACCTAACCTAACCAAACCTAACCTAACCTAACTTAACCTAACCTAACGTAACCTAACCTAACCTAACCTATTCTAACGTAACCTAACCTTACCTGACCTAACCTAACCTAACGTAACCAAACCTAACCTAACATACCCTAACGTAACCTAACCTAACCTAACCTAACCTAACGTAACCTAACCTAACCTAACCCAACCTAACCCAACCCAACCCAACCCAACACCCAACCCAACCTAACCTAACCTAACCTAACCTTACCTAACCTAACCTAACGTAACCTAACCTAACGTAACCTAACCTAACCTAACCTAACCCAACCTAACCTAACCTAACCTAACCTAACCCAACTCAACCCAACCTAACCTAACCTAACCTAACCTAACCTAACCTAACCTAACGACGGTTGCAAGCGCTTTCACATTAAATATCGCAGTTCCCCACTTTTAATGGTGAAAAACACTGCATCTCAGTAATTGACATTGTTTAATGCGGTTTTACGACGGTTCATATCTTAACCTAACCTAACATTCGCATTTGTATCTAAAAACGCTCTATTACACTGTTTTGTTCACAATTACGATATTTGCATAACCTCACAGTTTTTCACCAACTTATTGCAGTACAGAACGCTGTATCTCGCTAAATGACATTGTTCTTTAAGGTTTCACGATGCTTGCATGCGCTTTAACGAGAATATTACAATATAGCAGTTTCGCACTTGTAACGGTAGAACACGCAGTATTTGGCTTGTTCATGCCGTTTTGTGTGCATTCACAACATTTCACCTATCGCAGTTTAATACTCGCATTAAAACAACACTATCTCGTTAGATGACGTCGTTTTTGGTAGTTTCACGACGCTACCTAGCTTAAACTAACCTAACCTAACCTAACCTTCGCACTTCTATCGTTATAAAACGTTTTACTCGCCACTTTACAATGTTTTCTACAAGATTACGACGGTTTCATGCGCTTTCACATTAGATATCGCAGTTCCCAACTTGTAAAGGTGAAAAACACTGCATCTCACTAAGTGACATTGTTTATTGCGGTTTTACGACGGTTCATACCTTAACCTAACGTAACCTAACCTTACCTAACCCAACCTAACCTAACATAACCTAACCTAACCTAACCTAACCAAACCTAACCTAACCTAACCTAACGACGTTTGCAAGTGCTTTCACATTATATATCGCAGTTCCCAACTTGTAATGGTGAAAAACACTGCATCTCACTAAGTGACATTGTTTAATGCGGTTTTACGACGGTTCATATCTTAACCTAACCTAACATTCGTACTTGTATTGAAAAACGCTCTATTACACTGCTTCGTTCACAATTACGATATTTGCATAACCTCACAGTTTTTCACCAACTTATTGCAGTACAGAACGCTGTATCTCGCTAAATGACATCGTTCTTTAAGGTTTCACGATGCTTGCATGCGCTTTAACGAGAATATCACAATATAGCAGTTTCGCACTTGTAACGGTAGAACACGCAGTATTTGGCTTGTTCATGCCGTTTTGTGTGCATTCACAACATTTTACCTATCGCAGTTTAATACTCGCAATAAAACAACACTATCTCGTTAGATGACGTCGTTTTTGGTAGTTTCACGACGCTACCTACCTTAAACTAACCTAACCTAACCTAACGTTCGCACTTCTATCGTTAGAAAACGTTTTACTCGCAACTTTACAATGTTTTCTACAAGATTACGACGGTTTCATGCGCTTTCACATTAGATATCGTAGTTCCCGACTTGTAATGTTGAAAAACACTACATCTCACTAAGTGACATTGTTTAATGCGGTTTTACGACGGTTGATATGTCAACCTAACCTAACATTCGCACTTGTATCTAAAGACGCTCAATTACACTGTTTCGTTCACAATTACGATATTTGCTTGACCTCACAGTTTCTCACCAACCTATTACAGTACAGAACGCTGTATCTCGCTAAATGACATCGTTCTTTAAGGTTTCACGATACTTGCATGCGCTTTACCGAGAATGTCACAACATAGCAGTTTCGCACTTGTAACGGTACAACACGCAGTATTTGGCATGTTCATGCCGTTTTGTGTGCTTTCACAACATTTCACCTATCGCAGTTTCGTACTCGCAATAAAACAACACTATCTCGTTAGATGACGTTGTTTTTGGTAGTTTCACGACGCTACCTAGCTTAAACTAACATAACTCAACCTAACATGACCTTCGCACTTCTATCGTTAGAAAACGTTTTACTCGCTACTTTACATTGCTTTCTACAACATTACGACGGTTTCAAGCGCTTTCACATTAGATATCACAGTTCCCAACTTGTAAAGGTGAAAAACACTGCATCTCACTAAGTGACATTGTTTAATGCGGTTTTACGAGGGTTCATACCTTACCCTAACCTAACCTAACCTAACCTTACCTAACCTAACCTAACCTAACCTAACCCAACCCAACTTAACCTAACCTAACCTAACCTAACCTAAACTAACCTAACCCAACCTAACCTAACCTAACCCAACCTAACCCAACCCAACCCAACCTAACCTAACCTAAGCTAACCTAACCTAACCTAACCTAACCAAACCTAACCTAACCTAACTTAACCTAACCTAACGTAACCTAACCTAACCTAACCTATTCTAACGTAACCTAACCTTACCTGACCTAACCTAACCTAACGTAACCTAACCTAACCTAACATAACCTAACGTAACCTAACCTAACCTAACCTAACCTAACGTAACCTAACCTAACCTAACCCAACCTAACCCAACCCAACCCAACCCAAAACACCCAACCCAACCTAACCTAACCTAACCTAACCTTACCTAACCTAACCTAACGTAACCTAACCTAACGTAACCTAACCTAACCTAACCTAACCCAACCAAACCTAACCTAACCT
>NW_027464683.1:17500-35000 GCF_043290135.1 Rhipicephalus microplus
TTGGCTTGTTCATGCCGTTTTGTGTGCTTTCACAACATTTCACCTATCGCAGTTTCGTACTCGCAATAAAACAACACTATCTCGTTAGATGACGTTGTTTTTGGTAGTTTCACGACGCTACCTAGCTTAAACTAACATAACTCAACCTAACATGACCTTCGCACTTCTATCGTTAGAAAACGTTTTACTCGCTACTTTACATTGCTTTCTACAACATTACGACGGTTTCAAGCGCTTTCACATTAGATATCACAGTTCCCAACTTGTAAAGGTGAAAAACACTGCATCTCACTAAGTGACATTGTTTAATGCGGTTTTACGACGGTTCATACCTTACCCTAACCTAACCTAACCTAACCTAACCTTACCTAACCTAACCTAACCTAACCCAACCCAACTTAACCTAACCTAACCTAACCTAACCTAAGCTAACCTAACCTAACCTAACCTAACCTAACCTATTCTAACGTAACCTAACCTTACCTGACCTAACCTAACCTAACGTAACCTAACCTAACCTAACATACCCTAACGTAACCTAACCTAACCTAACCTAACCTAACCTAACGTAACCTAACCTAACCTAACCCAACCTAACCCAACCCAACCCAACCCAACAACACCCAACCCAACCTAACCTAACCTAACCTAACCTAACCTTACCTAACCTAACCTAACGTAACCTAACCTAACGTAACCTAACCTAACCTAACCTAACCCAACCTAACCTAACCTAACCTAACCTAACCCAACTCAACCCAACCTAACCTAACCTAACCAAACCTAACCTAACCTAACCTAACGACGTTTGCAAGTGCTTTCACATTAGATATCGCAGTTCCCGACTTGTAATGGTGAAAAACACTGCATCTCACTAAGTGACATTGATTAATGCTTTTTTACGACGGTTCATATCTTAACCTAACCTAACATTCGCACTTGTATTAAAAAACGCTCTATTACACTGTTTCGTTCACAATTACGATATTTGCATAACCTCACAGTTTTTCACCAACTTATTGCAGTACAGAACGCTGTATCTCGCTAAATGACATTGTTCTTTAAGGTTTCACGATGCTTGCATGCGCTTTAACGAGAATATCACAATATAGCAGTTTCGCACTTGTAACGGTAGAACACGCAGTATTTGGCTTGTTCATGCCGTTTTGTGTGCTTTCACAACATTTCACCTATCGCAGTTTATACTCGCTATAAAACAACACTATCTCGTTAGATGACGTCGTTTTTGGTAGTTTCACGACGCTACCTAGCTTAAACTAACCTAACCTAACCTAACCTTCGCACTTCTATCGTTAGAAAACGTTTTACTCGCCACTTTACAATGTTTTCTACAAGATTACGACGGTTTCATGCGCTTTCACATTAGATATCGTAGTTCCCGACTTGTAATGGTGAAGAACACTACATCTCACCAAGTGACATTGTTTAATGCGTTTTTACGACGGTTGATATGTCAACCTAACCTAACATTCGCACTTGTATCTAAAGACGCTCAATTACACTGTTTCGTTCACAATTACGATATTTGCTTGACCTCACAGTTTCTCACCAACTTATTACAGTACAGAACGCTGTATCTCGCCAAATGACATCGTTCTTTAAGGTGTCACGATACTTGCATGCGCTTTTCCGAGAATGTCACAACATAGCAGTTTCGCACTTGTAACGGTACAACACGCAGTATTTGGCTTGTTCATGCCGTTTTGTGTGCTTTCACAACATTTTACCTATCGCAGTTTCGTACTCGCAATAAAACAACACTATCTCGTTAGATGACGTCGTTTTTGGTGGTTTCACGACGCTACCTAGCTTAAACTAACATAACTCAACCTAACATAACTTTCGCACTTCTATCGTTAGAAAACGTTTTACTCGCTACTTTACAATGCTTTCTACAGCATTACGACGGTTTCAAGCGCTTTCACATTAGATATCGCAGTTCCCAACTTGTAAAGGTGAAAAACACTGCATCTCACTAAGTGACATTGTTTATTGCGGTTTTACGACGGTTCATACCTTAACCTAACGTAACCTAACCTAACCTAACCCAACCTAACCTAACATAACCTAACCTAACCTAACCTAACCAAACCTAACCTAACGTAACCTAACCTAACCTAACCTAACCTAACCTAACGACGTTTGCAAGCGCTTTCACATTAGATATCGCAGTTCCCAACTTGTAATGGTGAAAAACACTGCATCTCACGAAGTGACATTGTTTAATGCGGTTTTACGACGGTTCATATCTTAACCTAACCTAACATTCGTACTTGTATTGAAAAACGCTCTATTACACTGTTTCGTTCACAATTACGATATTTGCATAACCTCACAGTTTTTCACCAACTTATTGCAGTACAGAACGCTGTATCTCGCTAAATGACATTGTTCTTTAAGGTTTCACGATGCTTGCATGCGCTTTAACGAGAATATTACAATATAGCAGTTTCGCACTTGTAACGGTAGAACACGCAGTATTTGGCTTGTTCATGCCGTTTTGTGTGCATTCACAACATTTCACCTATCGCAGTTTAATACTCGCAATAAAACAACACTATCTCGTTAGATGACGTCGTTTTTGGTAGTTTCACGACGCTACCTAGCTTAAACTAACCTAACCTAACCTAACCTTCGCACTTCTATCGTTATAAAACGTTTTACTCGCCACTTTACAATGTTTTCTACAAGATTACGACGGTTTCATGCGCTTTCACATTAGATATCGCAGTTCCCAACTTGTAAAGGTGAAAAACACTGCATCTCACTAAGTGGCATTGTTTATTGCGGTTTTACGACGGTTCATACCTTAACCTAACGTAACCTAACCTAACCTAACCCAACCTAACCTAACATAACCTAACCTAACCTAACCTAACCAAACCTAACCTAACCTAACCTAACGACGTTTGCAAGTGCTTTCACATTAGATATCGCAGTTCCCAACTTGTAATGGTGAAAAACACTGCATCTCACTAAGTGACATTGTTTAATGCGGTTTTACGACGGTTCATATCTTAACCTAACCTAACATTCGTACTTGTATTGAAAAACGCTCAATTACACTGTTTCGTTCACAATTACGATATTTGCTTGACCTCACAGTTTCTCACCAACCTATTACAGTACAGAACGCTGTATCTCGCTAAATGACATCGTTCTTTAAGGTTTCACGATACTTGCATGCGCTTTACCGCGAATGTCACAACATAGCAGTTTCGCACTTGTAACGGTACAACACGCAGTATTTGGCTTGTTCATGCCGTTTTGAGTGCTTTCACAACATTTTACCTGTCACAGTTTCGTACTCGCATTAAAACAACACTATCTCGTTAGATGACGTCGTTTTTGGTGGTTTCACGACGCTACCTAGCTTAAACTAACATAACTCAAACTAACCGAACCTTCGCACTTCTATCGTTAGAAAACGTTTTATTCGCTACTTTACAATGTTTTCTACAAGATTACGACGGTTTCATGCGCTTTCACATTAGATATCGCAGTTCCCGACTTGTAATGGTGAAAAACACAGCATCTCACTAAGTGACATTGTTTAACGCGGTTTTAGCGCGGTTCATATCTTAACCTAACCTAACCTTACCTAAACCAACCTAACCTAACCTAACCTAACCAAACCTTACCTAACATACCCTAACCTAACCTAACCTAACCTAACCAAACCTAACCTAACCTAACCTAACGTAACCTAACCTAACCTAACCTAACCTAACCTAACGACGTTTGCAAGCGCTTTCACATTAGATATCGCAGTTCCCGACTTGTAATGGTGAAAAACACTGCATCTCACTAAGTGACATTGTTTAATGCTTTTTTACGACGGTTCATATCTTAACCTAACCTAACATTCGCACTTGTATTAAAAAACGCTCTATTACACTGTTTCGTTCACAATTACGATATTTGCATAACCTCACAGTTTTTCACCAACTTATTGCAGTACAGAACGCTGTATCTCGCTAAATGACATTGTTCTTTAAGGTTTCACGATGCTTGCATGCGCTTTAACGAGAATATCACAATATAGCAGTTTCGCACTTGTAACGGTAGAACACGCAGTATTTGGCTTGTTCATGCCGTTTTGTGTGCTTTCACAACATTTCACCTATCGCAGTTTAATACTCGCTATAAAACAACACTATCTCGTTAGATGACGTCGTTTTTGGTAGTTTCACGACGCTACCTAGCTTAAACTAACCTAACCTAACCTAACCTAACCTTCGCACTTCTATCGTTAGAAAACGTTTTACTCGCCACTTTACAATGTTTTCTACAAGATTACGACGGTTTCATGCGCTTTCACATTAGATATCGTAGTTCCCGACTTGTAATGTTGAAGAACACTACATCTCACTAAGTGACATTGTTTAATGCGGTTTTACGACGGTTGATATGTCAACCTAACCTAACATTCGCACTTGTATCTAAAGACGCTCAATTACACTGTTTCGTTCACAATTACGATATTTGCTTGACCTCACAGTTTCTCACCAACTTATTACAGTACAGAACGCTGTATCTCGCCAAATGACATCGTTCTTTAAGGTGTCACGATACTTGCATGCGCTTTTCCGAGAATGTCACAACATAGCAGTTTCGCACTTGTAACGGTACAACACGCAGTATTTGGCTTGTTCATGCCGTTTTGTGTGCTTTCACAACATTTTACCTATCGCAGTTTCGTACTCGCAATAAAACAACACTATCCCGTTAGATGACGTCGTTTTTGGTGGTTTCACGACGCTACCTAGCTTAAACTAACATAACTCAACCTAACATAACCTTCGCACTTCTATCGTTAGAAAACGTTTTACTCGCTACTTTACAATGCTTTCTACAGCATTACGACGGTTTCAAGCGCTTTCACATTAGATATCGCAGTTCCCAACTTGTAAAGGTGAAAAACACTGCATCTCACTAAGTGACATTGTTTATTGCGGTTTTACGACGGTTCATACCTTAACCTAACGTAACCTAACCTAACCTAACCCAACCTAACCTAACATAACCTAACCTAACCTAACCTAACCAAACCTAACCTAACGTAACCTAACCTAACCTAACCTAACCTAACCTAACCTAACGACGTTTGCAAGCGCTTTCACATTAGATATCGCAGTTCCCAACTTGTAATGGTGAAAAACACTGCATCTCACGAAGTGACATTGTTTAATGCGGTTTTACGACGGTTCATATCTTAACCTAACCTAACATTCGTACTTGTATTGAAAAACGCTCTATTACACTGTTTCGTTCACAATTACGATATTTGCATAACCTCACAGTTTTTCACCAACTTATTGCAGTACAGAACGCTGTATCTCGCTAAATGACATTGTTCTTTAAGGTTTCACGATGCTTGCATGCGCTTTAACGAGAATATTACAATATAGCAGTTTCGCACTTGTAACGGTAGAACACACAGTATTTGGCTTGTTCATGCCGTTTTGTGTGCATTCACAACATTTCACCTATCGCAGTTTAATACTCGCAATAAAACAACACTATCTCGTTAGATGACGTCGTTTTTGGTAGTTTCACGACGCTACCTAGCTTAAACTAACCTAACCTAACCTAACCTTCGCACTTCTATCGTTAGAAAACGTTTTACTCGCAATTTTACAATGTTTTCTACACGATTACGACGGTTTCATGCGCTTTCACATTAGATATCGTAGTTCCCGACTTGTATTGTTGAAAAACACTACATCTTAATAAGTGACATTGTTTAATGCGGTTTTACGACGGTTGATATCTCAACCTAACCTAACATTCGCACTTGTATCTAAATACGCTCAATTACACTGTTTCGTTCACAATTACGATATTTGCTTGACCTCACAGTTTCTCACCAACTTATTACAGTACAGAACGCTGTATCTCGCTAGATGACATCGTTCTTTAAGGTTTCACGATACTTGCATGCGCTTTAGCGAGAATATCACAATAAAGCAGTTTCGCACTTGTAACGGCACAAGACGCAGTATCTGGCTAGTTCATGCCATTTTGTGTGCTTTCCCAATATTTCACCTATCGCAGTTTCGTACTCGCAATAAAACAACACTATTTCGTTAGATGACATCGTTTTTGGTGGTTTCACGACGCTACCTAGCTCAAACTAACCTAACCTTTGCACTTCTATCGTTAGAAAACGTTTTATTCGCTACTTTACAGTGTTTTCTACAAGATTACGACGGTTTCATGCGCTTTCACATTAGATATCGCAGTTCCCGACTTGTAATGGTGGAAAACACAGCATCTCACTAAGTGACATTGTTTAATGCGGTTTTAGCGCGGTTCATATCTTAACCTAACCTAACCTTACCTAACCCAACCTAACCTAACCTAACCTATCCAAACCTTACCTAACATACCCTAACCTAACCTAACCTAACCTAACCAAACCTAACCAAACCTAACCTAACCTAACCTAACCTAAGCTAAAATAACCTAACGACGTTTGCAAGCGCTTTCACATTAGATATCGCAGTTCCCGACTTGTAATGGTGAAAACACTGCATCTCACTAAGTGACATTGTTTAATGCGGTTTTACGACGGTTCATACCTTAACCTAACATAACCTAACCTAACCTAACCTTACCTAACCTAACGTAACCTAACCCAACCCAACTTAACCTAAGGTAACCTAACCTAACCTAAACTAACCTAACCCAACCTAACCTAACCTAACCTAACCTAACCCAACCTAACCCAACCCATCCCAACCTAACCTAACCTAAGCTAACCTAACCTAACCTAACCAAACCTAACCTAACCTAACTTAACCTAACCTAACGTAACCCAACCTAACCTATTCTAACGTAACCTAACCTTACCTGACCTAACCTAACCTAACGTAACCTAACCTAACCTAACATAACCTAACGTAACATAACCTAACCTAACCTAACGTAACCTAACCTAACCTAACCCAACCTAACCCAACCCAACCCAACCCAACAACACCCAACCCAACCCAACCTAACCTAACCTAACCTTACCTAACCTAACCAAATTATCCTTACCTAACCTAACCTAACCTAACGTAACCTAACCTAACCTAACCTAACGTAACCTAACCTAACGTAACCGAACCTAACCTAACCTAACCTAACCCAACCTAACCTAACCTAACCTAACCCAACTCAACCCAACCTAACCTAATCTAACCTAACCTAACCTAACCTAACCAAACCTAACCTAACCTAACCTAGCCTAACCTAACCTAACGACGGTTGCAAGCGCTTTCACATTAAATATCGCAGTTCCCCACTTTTAATGGTGAAAAACACTGCATCTCAGTAATTGACATTGTTTAATGCGGTTTTACGACGGTTCATATCTTAACCTAACCTAACATTCGCACTTGTATCTAAAAACGCTCTATTACACTGTTTTGTTCACAATTACGATATTTGCATAACCTCACAGTTTTTCACCAACTTATTGCAGTACAGAACGCTGTATCTCGCTAAATGACATTGTTCTTTAAGGTTTCACGAT
The DNA here is from genome assembly GCF_043290135.1 of Rhipicephalus microplus. Classification (NCBI taxonomy): domain Eukaryota; kingdom Metazoa; phylum Arthropoda; class Arachnida; order Ixodida; family Ixodidae; genus Rhipicephalus; species Rhipicephalus microplus. The sequence goes on from NW_027464683.1 coordinate 25,044, forward strand.
GCTTGCATGCGATTTAACGAGAATGTCACAACATAGCACTTTCGCACTTGTAACGGTACAACACGCAGTATTTGGCTTGTTCATGCCGTTTTGTGTGCTTTCACAACACTTTACCTATCGCAGTTTCGTACTCGCAATTAAACAACACTATCTCGTTAGACGACGTCGTTTTTGGTGGTTTCACGACGCTACCTAGCTTAAACTAACCTAACCTAACCTAACCTTCGCACTTCTATCGTTAGAAAACGTTTTACTCGCCACTTTACAATGTTTTCTACAAGATTACGACGGTTTCATGCGCTTTCACATTAGATATCATAGTTCCCGACTTGTAATGTTGAAAAACACTACATCTCACCAAGTGACATTGTTTAATGCGGTTTTACGACGGTTGATATGTCAACCTAACCTAACATTCGCACTTGTATCTAAAGACGCTCAATTACACTGTTTCGTTCACAATTACGATATTTGCTTGACCTCACAGTTTCTCACCAACTTATTACAGTACAGAACGCTGTATCTCGCTAAATGACATCGTTCTTTAAGGTTTCACGATACTTGCATGCGCTTTACCGAGAATGTCACAACATAGCACTTTCGCACTTGTAACACGCAGTATTTGGCTTGTTCATGCCGTTTTGTGTGCTTTCACAACATTTTACCTATCGCAGTTTCGTACTCGCAATAAAACAACACTATCTCGTTAGACGACGTCGTTTTTGGTGGTTTCACGATGCTACCTAGCTTAAACTAACATAACTCAACCTAACATAACCTTCGCACTTCTATCGTTAGAAAACGTTTTACTCGCTACTTTACATTGCTTTCTACAACATTACGACGGTTTCAAGCGCTTTCACATTAGATATCGCAGTTCCCAACTTGTAAAGGTGAAAAACACTGCATCTCACTAAGTGACATTGTTTATTGCGGTTTTACGACGGTTCATACCTTAACCTAACGTAACCTAACCTAACCTAACCCAACCTAACCTAACATAACCTAACCTAACCTAACCTAACCTAACCAAACCTAACCTAACGTAACCTAACCTAACCTAACGACGTTTGCAAGATCTTTCACATTAGATATCGCAGTTCCCAACTTGTAATGGTGAAAAACACTGCATCTCACTAAGTGACATTGTTTAATGCGGTTTTACGACGGTTCATATCTTAACCTAACCTAACATTCGCACTTGTATTAAAAAACGCTCTATTACACTGTTTCGTTCACAATTAGGATATTTGCATAACCTCACAGTTTTTCACCAACTTATTGCAGTACAGAACGCTGTATCTCGCTAAATGACATCGTTCTTTAAGGTTTCACGATGCTTGCATGCGCTTTAACGAGAATATCACAACATAGCAGTTTCGCACTTGTAACGGTACAACACGCAGTATTTGGCTTGTTCATGCCGTTTTGTGTGCTTTCACAACATTTCACCTATCGCAGTTTCGTACTCGCAATAAAACAACTATATCTCGTTAGATGACGTTGTTTTTGGTAGTTTCACGACGCTACCTAGCCCAAACTAACATAACTCAACCTAACATGACCTTCGCACTTCTATCGTTAGAAAACGTTTTACTCGCTACTTTACATTCCTTTCTACAACATTACGACGGTTTCAAGCACTTTCACATTAGATATCACAGTTCCCAACTTGTAAAGGTGAAAAACACTGCATCTCACTAAGTGACATTGTTTAATGCGCTTTTACGACGGTTCATACCTTAACCTAACCTAACCTAACCTAACCTAACCTTACCTAACCTAACCTAACCTAACCCAACCCAACTTAACCTAACCTAACCTAACCTAACCTAAACTAACCAAACCTAACCTAACCTAACTTAACCTAACCTAACGTAACCCAACCTAACCTAACCTAACCTAACCTTACCTAACCTAACCAAATTATCCTTACCTAACCTAACCTAACGTAACCTAACCTAACCTAACCTAACGTAACCTAACCTAACGTAACCTAACCTAACCTAACCTAACCTAACCCAACCTAACCTAACCTAACCTAACCTAACCCGACTCAACCCAACCTAACCTAATCTAACCTAACCTAACCTAACCTAACCTAACCAAACCTAACCTAACCTAACCTAACCTAACCTAACCTAACCTAACCTAACCTAACGACGGTTGCAAGCGCTTTCACATTAAATATCGCAGTTCCCCACTTTTAATGGTGAAAAACACTGCATCTCAGTAATTGACATTGTTTAATGCGGTTTTACGATGGTTCATATCTTAACCTAACCTAACATTCGCACTTGTATCTAAAAACGCTCTATTACACTGTTTCGTTCACAATTACGATATTTGCTTGACCTCACAGTTTCTCACCAACTTATTACAGTACAGAACGCTGTATCTCGCTAGATGACATCGTTCTTTAAGGTTTCACGATACTTGCATGCGCTTTAGCGAGAATATCACAATAAAGCAGTTTCGCACTTGTAACGGCACAAGACGCAGTATCTGGCTAGTTCATGCCATTTTGTGTGCTTTCCCAATATTTCACCTATCGCAGTTTCGTACTCGCAATAAAACAACACTATCTCGTTAGATGACATCGTTTTTGGTGGTTTCACGACGCTACCTAGCTCAAACTAACCGAACGTTCGCACTTCTATCGTTAGAAAACGTTTTATTCGCTACCTTACAATGTTTTCTACAAGATTACGACGGTTTCATGCGCTTTCACATTAGATATCGCAGTTCCCGACTTGTAATGGTGGAAAACACAGCATCTCACTAAGTGACATTGTTTAATGCGGTTTTAGCGCGGTTCATATCTTAACCTAACCTAACCTTACCTAACCCAACCTAACCTAACCTAACCTAACCAAACCTTACCTAACATACCCTAACCTAACCTAACCTAACCAAACCTAACCTAACCTAACCTAACCTAACCTAAGCTAAAATAACCTAACGACGTTTGCAAGCGCTTTCACATTAGATATCGCAGTTCCCGACTTGTAATGGTGAAAACACTGCATCTCACTAAGTGACATTGTTTAATGCGGTTTTACGACGGTTCATACCTTAACCTAACCTAACCTAACCTAACCTAACCTTACCTAACCTAACCTAACCCAACCCAACTTAACCTAAGGTAACCTAACCTAACCTAAACTAACCTAACCCAACCTAACCTAACCTAACCTAACCCAACCTAACCCAACCCATCCCAACCTAACCTAACCTAAGCTAACCTAACCTAACCTAACCAAACCTAACCTAACCTAACTTAACCTAACCTAACGTAACCTAACCTAACCTATTCTAACCTAACCTAACCTAACGTAACCTAACCTAACCTAACCCAACCTAACCCAACCCAACCCAACCCAACAACACCCAACCCAACCTAACCTAACCTAACCTAACCTTACCTAACCTAACCAAATTATCCTTACCTAACCTAACCTAACCTAACGTAACCTAACCTAACCTAACCTAACGTAACCTAACCTAACCTAACCTAACCTAACCCAACCTAACCTAACCTAACCTAACCTAACCTAACCCAACTCAACCCAAGCTAACCTAATCTAACCTAACCTAACCTAACCTAACCTAAACAAACCTAACCTAACCTAACCTAACCTAACCTAACCTAACCTAACGACGGTTGCAAGCGCTTTCACATTAAATATCGCAGTTCCCCACTTTTAATGGTGAAAAACACTGCATCTCAGTAATTGACATTGTTTAATGCGGTTTTACGACGGTTCATATATTAACCTAACCTAACATTCGCACTTGTATCTAAAAACGCTCTATTACACTGTTTCGTTCACAATTACGATATTTGCATAACCTCACAGTTTTTCACCAACTTATTGCAGTACAGAACGCTGTATCTCGCTAAATGACATTGTTCTTTAAGGTTTCACGATGCTTGCATGCGATTTAACGAGAATGTCACAACATAGCACTTTCGCACTTGTAACGGTACAACACGCAGTATTTGGCTTGTTCATGCCGTTTTGTGTGCTTTCACAACATTTTACCTATCGCAGTTTCGTACTCGCAATAAAACAACACTATCTCGTTAGACGACGTCGTTTTTGGTGGTTTCACGACGCTACCTAGCTTAAACTAACCTAACCTAACCTAACCTTCGCACTTCTATCGTTAGAAAACGCTTTACTCACCACTTTACAATGTTTTCTACAAGATTACGACGGTTTCATGCGCTTTCACATTAAATATCGTAGTTCCCCACTTTTAATGGTGAAAAACACTGCATCTCAGTAATTGACATTGTTTAATGCGGTTTTACGACGGTTCATATATTAACCTAACCTAACATTTGCACTTGTATCGAAAGACGCTCAATTACACTGTTTCGTTCACAATTACGATATTTGCTTGACCTCACAGTTTCTCACCAACTTATTACAGTACAGAACGCTGTATCTCGCTAAATGACATCGTTCTTTAAGGTTTCACGATGCTTGCATGCGCTTTAACGAGAATATCACAACATAGCAGTTTCGCACTTGTAACGGTACAACACGCAGTATTTGGCTTGTTCATGCCGTTTTGTGTGCTTTCACAACATTTCACCTATCGCAGTTTCGTACTCGCAATAAAACAACTCTATCTCGTTAGATGACGTTGTTTTTGGTAGTTTCACGACGCTACCTAGCTTAAACTAACATAACTCAACCTAACATGACCTTCGCACTTCTATCGTTAGAAAACGTTTTACTCGCTACTTTACATTGCTTTCTACAACATTACGACGGTTTCAAGCACTTTCACATTAGATATCACAGTTCCCAACTTGTAAAGGTGAAAAACACTGCATCTCACTAAGTGACATTGTTTAATGCGGTTTTACGACGGTTCATACCTTAACCTAACCTAACCTAACCTAACCTTACCTAACCTAACCTAACCTAACCCAACCCAACTTAACCTAACCTAACCTAACCTAACCTAAACTAACCTAACCCAACCTAACCTAACCTAACCTAACCCAACCTAACCCAACCCAACCCAACCTAACCTAACCTAAGCTAACCTAACCTAACCTAACCTAACCTAACCTAACCTAACCTAACGTAACCTAACCTAACCTATTCTAACGTAACCTAACCTTACCTGACCTAACCTAACCTAACGTAACCTAACCTAACCTAACATAACCTAACGTAACCTAACCTAACCTAACCTAACGTAACCTAACCTAACCTAACCCAACCTAACCCAACGCAACCCAACCCAACAACACCTAACCCAACCTAACCTAACCTAACCTAACCTTACCTAACCTAACCAAATTATCCTTACCTAACCTAACCTAACCTAACGTAACCTAACCTAACCTAACCTAACGTAACCTAACCTAACGTAACCTAACCTAACCTAACCTAACCCAACCTAACCTAACCTAACCTAACCTAACCCAACTCAACCCAACCTAACCTAATCTAACCTAACCTAACCTAACCTAACCTAACCAAACCTAACCTAACCTAACCTAACCTATCCTAACGACGGTTGCAAGCGCTTTCACATTAAATATCGCAGTTCCCCACTTTTAATGGTGAAAAACACTGCATCTCAGTAATTGACATTGTTTAATGCGGTTTTACGACGGTTCATATCTTAACCTAACCTAACATTCGCACTTGTATCTAAAAACGCTCTATTACACTGTTTTGTTCACAATTACGATATTTGCATAACCTCACAGTTTTTCACCAACTTATTGCAGTACAGAACGCTGTATCTCGCTAAATGACATCGTTCTTTAAGGTTTCACGATGCTTGCATGCGCTTTAACGAGAATATCACAACATAGCAGTTTCGCACTTGTAACGGTACAACACGCAGTATTTGGCTTGTTCATGCCGTTTTGTGTGCTTTCACAACATTTCACCTATCGCAGTTTCGTACTCGCAATAAAACAACACTATCTCGTTAGATGACGTTGTTTTTGGTAGTTTCACGACGCTACCTAGCTTAAACTAACATAACTCAACCTAACATGACCTTCGCACTTCTATCGTTAGAAAACGTTTTACTCGCTACTTTACATTGCTTTCTACAACATTACGACGGTTTCAAGCACTTTCACATTAGATATCACAGTTCCCAACTTGTAAAGGTGAAAAACACTGCATCTCACTAAGTGACATTGTTTAATGCGGTTTTACGACGGTTCATACCTTAACCTAACCTAACCTAACCTAACCTAACCTTACCTAACCTAACCTAACCTAACCCAACCCAACTTAACCTAACCTAACCTAACCTAACCTAAACTAACCTAACCCAACCTAACCTAACCTAACCTAACCAAACCCAACCTAACCCAACCCAACCCAACCTAACCTAACCTAAGCTAACCTAACCTAACCTAACCAAACCTAACCTAACCTAACTTAACCTAACCTAACGTAACCTAACCTAACCTATTCTAACGTAACCTAACCTTACCTGACCTAACCTAACCTAACGTAACCTAACCTAACCTAACATAACCTAACGTAACCTAACCTAACCTAACCTAACGTAACCTAACCTAACCTAACCCAACCTAACCCAACCCAAACCAACCCAACAACACCCAACCCAACCTAACCTAACCTAACCTAACCTTACCTAACCTAACCAAATTATCCTTACCTAACCTAACCTAACCTAACGTAACCTAACCTAACCTAACCTAACGTATCCTAACCTAACATAACCTAACCTAACCTAACCTAACCTAACCCAACCTAACCTAACCTAACCTAACCTAACCCAACTCAACCCAACCTAACCTAATCTAACCTAACCTAACCTAACCAAACCTAACCTAACCTAACCTAAGCTAACCTAACCTAACCTAACGACGGTTGCAAGCGCTTTCACATTAAATATCGCAGTTCCCCACTTTTAATGGTGAAAAACACTGCATCTCAGTAATTGACATTGTTTAATGCGGTTTTACGACGGTTCATATCTTAACCTAACCTAACATTCGCACTTGTATCTAAAAACGCTCTATTACACTGTTTTGTTCACAATTACGATATTTGCATAACCTCACAGTTTTTCACCAACTTATTGCAGTACAGAACGCTGTATCTCGCTAAATGACATTGTTCTTTAAGGTTTCACGATGCTTGCATGCGATTTAACGAGAATGTCACAACATAGCACTTTCGCACTTGTAACGGTACAACACGGAGTATTTGGCTTGTTCATGCCGTTTTGTGTGCTTTCACAACACTTTACCTATCGCAGTTTCGTACTCGCAATTAAACAACACTATCTCGTTAGACGACGTCGTTTTTGGTGGTTTCACGACGCTACCTAGCTTAAACTAACCTAACCTAACCTAACCTTCGCACTTCTATCGTTAGAAAACGTTTTACTCGCCACTTTACAATGTTTTCTACAAGATTACGACGTTTGCAAGATCTTTCACATTAGATATCGCAGTTCCCGACTTGTAATGGTGAAAAACACTGCATCTCACCAAGTGACATTGTTTAATGCGGTTTTACGACGGTTGATATGTCAACCTAACCTAACATTCGCACTTGTATTAAAAAACGCTCTATTACACTGTTTCGTTCACAATTAGGATATTTGCATAACCTCACAGTTTTTCACCAACTTATTGCAGTACAGAACGCTGTATCTCGCTAAATGACATCGTTCTTTAAGGTTTCACGATGCTTGCATGCGCTTTAACGAGAATGTCACAACATAGCACTTTCGCACTTGTAACACGCAGTATTTGGCTTGTTCATGCCGTTTTGTGTGCTTTCACAACATTTCACCTATCGCAGTTTCGTACTCGCAATAAAACAACTCTATCTCGTTAGATGACGTTGTTTTTGGTAGTTTCACGACGCTACCTAGCCCAAACTAACATAACTCAACCTAACATGACCTTCGCACTTCTATCGTTAGAAAACGTTTTACTCGCTACTTTACATTCCTTTCTACAACATTACGACGGTTTCAAGCACTTTCACATTAGATATCACAGTTCCCAACTTGTAAAGGTGAAAAACACTGCATCTCACTAAGTGACATTGTTTAATGCGCTTTTACGACGGTTCATACCTTAACCTAACCTAACCTAACCTAACCTAACCTTACCTAACCTAACCTAACCTAACCTAACCTAAACTAACCTAACCCAACCTAACCTAACCTAACCTAACCCAACCTAACCCAACCCAACCTAACCTAACCTAAGCTAACCTAACCTAACCTAACCAAACCTAACCTAACCTAACTTAACCTAACCTAACGTAACCCAACCTAACCTAACCTAACCTAACCTTACCTAACCTAACCAAATTATCCTTACCTAACCTAACCTAACGTAACCTAACCTAACCTAACGTAACCTAACCTAACGTAACCTAACCTAACCTAACCTAACCTAACCCAACCTAACCTAACCTAACCTAACCTAACCCAACTCAACCCAACCTAACCTAATCTAACCTAACCTAACCTAACCTAACCTAACCAAACCTAACCTAACCTAACCTAACCTAACCTAACCTAACCTAACCTAACCTAACCTAACGACGGTTGCAAGCGCTTTCAGATTAAATATCGCAGTTCCCCACTTTTAATGGTGAAAAACACTGCATCTCAGTAATTGACATTGTTTAATGCGGTTTTACGATGGTTCATATCTTAACCTAACCTAACATTCGCACTTGTATCTAAAAACGCTCTATTACACTGTTTCGTTCACAATTACGATATTTGCTTGACCTCACAGTTTCTCACCAACTTATTACAGTACAGAACGCTGTATCTCGCTAGATGACATCGTTCTTTAAGGTTTCACGATACTTGCATGCGCTTTAGCGAGAATATCACAATAAAGCAGTTTCGCACTTGTAACGGCACAAGACGCAGTATCTGGCTAGTTCATGCCATTTTGTGTGCTTTCCCAATATTTCACCTATCGCAGTTTCGTACTCGCAATAAAACAACACTATCTCGTTAGATGACATCGTTTTTGGTGGTTTCACGACGCTACCTAGCTCAAACTAACCGAACGTTCGCACTTCTATCGTTAGAAAACGTTTTATTCGCTACTTTACAATGTTTTCTACAAGATTACGACGGTTTCATGCGCTTTCACATTAGATATCGCAGTTCCCGACTTGTAATGGTGGAAAACACAGCATCTCACTAAGTGACATTGTTTAATGCGGTTTTAGCGCGGTTCATATCTTAACCTAACCTAACCTTACCTAACCCAACCTAACCTAACCTAACCTAACCAAACCTTACCTAACATACCCTAACCTAACCTAACCTAACCAAACCTAACCTAACCTAACCTAACCTAACCTAAGCTAAAATAACCTAACGACGTTTGCAAGCGCTTTCACATTAGATATCGCAGTTCCCGACTTGTAATGGTGAAAACACTGCATCTCACTAAGTGACATTGTTTAATGCGGTTTTACGACGGTTCATACCTTAACCTAACCTAACCTAACCTAACCTAACCTTACCTAACCTAACCTAACCCAACCCAACTTAACCTAAGGTAACCTAACCTAACCTAAACTAACCTAACCCAACCTAACCTAACCTAACCTAACCCAACCTAACCCAACCCATCCCAACCTAACCTAACCTAAGCTAACCTAACCTAACCTAACCAAACCTAACCTAACCTAACTTAACCTAACCTAACGTAACCTAACCTAACCTATTCTAACCTAACCTAACCTAACGTAACCTAACCTAACCTAACCCAACCTAACCCAACCCAACCCAACCCAACAACACCCAACCCAACCTAACCTAACCTAACCTAACCTTACCTAACCTAACCAAATTATCCTTACCTAACCTAACCTAACCTAACGTAACCTAACCTAACCTAACCTAACGTAACCTAACCTAACCTAACCTAACCCAACCTAACCT
>NW_027464683.1:40000-45000 GCF_043290135.1 Rhipicephalus microplus
AACCTAACCAAACCTAACCTAACCTAACCTAACCTAACCTAAGCTAAAATAACCTAACGACGTTTGCAAGCGCTTTCACATTAGATATCGCAGTTCCCGACTTGTAATGGTGAAAACACTGCATCTCACTAAGTGACATTGTTTAATGCGGTTTTACGACGGTTCATACCTTAACCTAACCTAACCTAACCTAACCTAACCTTACCTAACCTAACCTAACCCAACCCAACTTAACCTAAGGTAACCTAACCTAACCTAAACTAACCTAACCCAACCTAACCTAACCTAACCTAACCCAACCTAACCCAACCCATCCCAACCTAACCTAACCTAAGCTAACCTAACCTAACCTAACCAAACCTAACCTAACCTAACTTAACCTAACCTAACGTAACCTAACCTAACCTATTCTAACCTAACCTAACCTAACGTAACCTAACCTAACCTAACCCAACCTAACCCAACCCAACGCAACCCAACAACACCCAACCCAACCTAACCTAACCTAACCTAACCTTACCTAACCTAACCAAATTATCCTTACCTAACCTAACCTAACCTAACGTAACCTAACCTAACCTAACCTAACGTAACCTAACCTAACCTAACCTAACCTAACCCAACCTAACCTAACCTAACCTAACCTAACCCAACTCAACCCAAGCTAACCTAATCTAACCTAACCTAACCTAACCTAACCTAACGACGGTTGCAAGCGCTTTCACATTAAATATCGCAGTTCCCCACTTTTAATGGTGAAAAACACTGCATCTCAGTAATTGACATTGTTTAATGCGGTTTTACGACGGTTCATATATTAACCTAACCTAACATTTGCACTTGTATCGAAAGACGCTCAATTACACTGTTTCGTTCACAATTACGATATTTGCTTGACCTCACAGTTTCTCACCAACAAGATACAGAACGCTGTATCTCGCTAAATGACATCGTTCTTTAAGGTTTCACGATGCTTGCATGCGCTTTAACGAGAATATCACAACATAGCAGTTTCGCACTTGTAACGGTACAACACGCAGTATTTGGCTTGTTCATGCCGTTTTGTGTGCTTTCACAACATTTCACCTATCGCAGTTTCGTACTCGCAATAAAACAACTCTATCTCGTTAGATGACGTTGTTTTTGGTAGTTTCACGACGCTACCTAGCTTAAACTAACATAACTCAACCTAACATGACCTTCGCACTTCTATCGTTAGAAAACGTTTTACTCGCTACTTTACATTGCTTTCTACAACATTACGACGGTTTCAAGCACTTTCACATTAGATATCACAGTTCCCAACTTGTAAAGGTGAAAAACACTGCATCTCACTAAGTGACATTGTTTAATGCGGTTTTACGACGGTTCATACCTTAACCTAACCTAACCTAACCTAACCTTACCTAACCTAACCTAACCTAACCCAACCCAACTTAACCTAACCTAACCTAACCTAACCTAAACTAACCTAACCCAACCTAACCTAACCTAACCCAACCTAACCCAACCCAACCCAACCTAACCTAACCTAAGCTAACCTAACCTAACCTAACCAAACCTAACCTAACCTAACTTAACCTAACCTAACGTAACCTAACCTAACCTATTCTAACGTAACCTAACCTTACCTGACCTAACCTAACCTAACGTAACCTAACCTAACCTAACATAACCTAACGTAACCTAACCTAACCTAACCTAACGTAACCTAACCTAACCTAACCCAACCTAACCCAACCCAAACCAACCCAACAACACCCAACCCAACCTAACCTAACCTAACCTAACCTTACCTAACCTAACCAAATTATCCTTACCTAACCTAACCTAACCTAACGTAACCTAACCTAACCTAACCTAACGTAACCTAACCTAACGTAACCTAACCTAACCTAACCTAACCTAACCCAACCTAACCTAACCTAACCTAACCTAACCCAACTCAACCCAACCTAACCTAATCTAACCTAACCTAACCTAACCAAACCTAACCTAACCTAACCTAACCTAACCTAACCTAACCTAACGACGGTTGCAAGCGCTTTCACATTAAATATCGCAGTTCCCCACTTTTAATGGTGAAAAACACTGCATCTCAGTAATTGACATTGTTTAATGCGGTTTTACGACGGTTCATATCTTAACCTAACCTAACATTCGCACTTGTATCTAAAAACGCTCTATTACACTGTTTTGTTCACAATTACGATATTTGCATAACCTCACAGTTTTTCACCAACTTATTGCAGTACAGAACGCTGTATCTCGCTAAATGACATTGTTCTTTAAGGTTTCACGATGCTTGCATGCGATTTAACGAGAATATCACAATATAGGAGTTTCGCACTTGTAACTGTAGAACACGCAGTATTTGGCTTGTTCATGCCGTTTTGTGTGCTTTCACAACATTTCACCTATCGCAGTTTAATACTCGCTATAAAACAACACTATCTCGTTAGATGACGTCGTTTTTGGTAGTTTCACGACGCTACCTAGCTTAAACAAACCTAACCTAACCTAACCTTCGCACTTCTATCGTTAGAAAACGTTTTACTCGCCACTTTACAATGTTTTCTACAAGATTACGACGGTTTCATGCGCTTTCACATTAGATATCGTAGTTCCCGACTTGTAATGTTGAAAAACACTACATCTCACTAAGTGACATTGCTAAATGCGGTTTTACGACGGTTGATATGTCAACATAACCTAACATTCGCACTTGTATCTAAAGACGCTCAATTACACTGTTTCGTTCACAATTACGATACTTGCTTGACCTCACAGTTTCTCACCAACTTATTACAGTACAGAACGCTGTATCTCGCTAAATGACATCGTTCTTTAAGGTTTCACGATACTTGCATGCGCTTTAGCGAGAATATCACAATAAAGCAGTTTCGCACTTGTAACGGCACAAGACGCAGTATCTGGCTAGTTCATGCCATTTTGTGTGCTTTCCCAATATTTCACCTATCGCAGTTTCGTACTCGCAATAAAACAACACTATCTCGTTAGATGACATCGCTTTTGGTGGTTTCACGACGCTACCTAGCTCAAACTAACCGAACCTTCGCACTTCTATCGTTAGAAAACGTTTTATTCGCTACTTTACAATGTTTTCTACAAGATTACGACGGTTTCATGCGCTTTCACATTAGATATCGCAGTTCCCGACTTGTAATGGTGGAAAACACAGCATCTCACTAAGTGACATTGTTTAATGCGGTTTTAGCGCGGTTCATATCTTAACCTAACCTAACCTTACCTAACCCAACCTAACCTAACCTAACCTAACCAAACCTTACCTAACATACCCTAACCTAACCTAACCTAACCTAACCAAACCTAACCTAACCTAACCTAACCTAACCTAACCTAAGCTAAAATAACCTAACGACGTTTGCAAGCGCTTTCACATTAGATATCGCAGTTCCCGACTTGTAATGGTGAAAACACTGCATCTCACTAAGTGACATTGTTTAATGCGGTTTTACGACGGTTCATACCTTAACCTAACCTAACCTAACCTAACCTAACCTTACCTAACCTAACCTAACCCAACCCAACTTAACCTAAGGTAACCTAACCTAACCTAAACTAACCTAACCCAACCTAACCTAACCTAACCTAACCCAACCTAACCCAACCCATCCCAACCTAACCTAACCTAAGCTAACCTAACCTAACCTAACCAAACCTAACCTAACCTAACTTAACCTAACCTAACGTAACCTAACCTAACCTATTCTAACCTAACCTAACCTAACGTAACCTAACCTAACCTAACCCAACCTAACCCAACCCAACCCAACCCAACAACACCCAACCCAACCTAACCTAACCTAACCTAACCTTACCTAACCTAACCAAATTATCCTTACCTAACCTAACGTAACCTAACCTAACCTAACCTAACGTAACCTAACCTAACCTAACCTAACCTAACCCAACCTAACCTAACCTAACCTAACCTAACCCAACTCAACCCAAGCTAACCTAATCTAACCTAACCTAACCTAACCTAACCTAACCTAACCAAACCTAACCTAACCTAACCTAACCTAACGACGGTTGCAAGCGCTTTCACATTAAATATCGCAGTTCCCCACTTTTAATGGTGAAAAACACTGCATCTCAGTAATTGACATTGTTTAATGCGGTTTTACGACGGTTCATATATTAACCTAACCTAACATTTGCACTTGTATCGAAAGACGCTCAATTACACTGTTTCGTTCACAATTACGATATTTGCTTGACCTCACAGTTTCTCACCAACTTATTACAGTACAGAACGCTGTATCTCGCTAAATGACATCGTTCTTTAAGGTTTCACGATGCTTGCATGCGCTTTAACGAGAATATCACAACATAGCAGTTTCGCACTTGTAACGGTACAACACGCAGTATTTGGCTTGTTCATGCCGTTTTGTGTGCTTTCACAACATTTCACCTATCGCAGTTTCGTACTCGCAATAAAACAACTCTATCTCGTTAGATGACGTTGTTTTTGGTAGTTTCACGATGCTACCTAGCTTAAACTAACATAACTCAACCTAACATGACCTTCGCACTTCTATCGTTAGAAAACGTTTTACTCGCTACTTTACATTGCTTTCTACAACATTACGACGGTTTCAAGCACTTTCACATTAGATATCACAGTTCCCAACTTGTAAAGGTGAAAAACACTGCATCTAACTAAGTGACATTGTTTAATGCGGTTTTACGACGGTTCATACCTTAACCTAACCTAACCTAACCTAACCTTACCTAACCTAACCTAACCTAACCTAACCCAACCCAACTTAACCTAACCTAACCTAACCTAACCTAACCTAAACTAACCTAACCCAACCTAACCTAACCTAACCTAACCTAACCCAACCTAACCCAACCCAACCCAACCTAACCTAACCTAAGCTAACCTAACCTAACCTAACCAAACCTAACCTAACCTAACCTAACCTAACCTAACGTAACCTAACCTAACC
>NW_027464683.1:50000-52500 GCF_043290135.1 Rhipicephalus microplus
TTACGACGGTTCATACCTTAACCTAACCTAACCTAACCTAACCTAACCTTACCTAACCTAACCTAACCCAACCCAACTTAACCTAAGGTAACCTAACCTAACCTAAACTAACCTAACCCAACCTAACCTAACCTAACCTAACCCAACCTAACCCAACCCATCCCAACCTAACCTAACCTAAGCTAACCTAACCTAACCTAACCAAACCTAACCTAACCTAACTTAACCTAACCTAACGTAACCTAACCTAACCTATTCTAACCTAACCTAACCTAACGTAACCTAACCTAACCTAACCCAACCTAACCCAACCCAACCCAACCTAACCTAACCTAACCTAACCTTACCTAACCTAACCAAATTATCCTTACCTAACCTAACCTAACCTAACGTAACCTAACCTAACCTAACCTAACGTAACCTAACCTAACCTAACCTAACCTAACCCAACCTAACCTAACCTAACCTAACCTAACCTAACCCAACTCAACCCAAGCTAACCTAATCTAACCTAACCTAACCTAACCTAACCTAACCTAACCTAACCTAACCAAACCTAACCTAACCTAACCTAACCTAACCTAACGACGGTTGCAAGCGCTTTCACATTAAATATCGCAGTTCCCCACTTTTAATGGTGAAAAACACTGCATCTCAGTAATTGACATTGTTTAATGCGGTTTTACGACGGTTCATATATTAACCTAACCTAACATTTGCACTTGTATCGAAAGACGCTCAATTACACTGTTTCGTTCACAATTACGATATTTGCTTGACCTCACAGTTTCTCACCAACTTATTACAGTACAGAACGCTGTATCTCGCTAAATGACATCGTTCTTTAAGGTTTCACGATGCTTGCATGCGCTTTAACGAGAATATCACAACATAGCAGTTTCGCACTTGTAACGGTACAACACGCAGTATTTGGCTTGTTCATGCCGTTTTGTGTGCTTTCACAACATTTCACCTATCGCAGTTTCGTACTCGCAATAAAACAACTCTATCTCGTTAGATGACGTTGTTTTTGGTAGTTTCACGATGCTACCTAGCTTAAACTAACATAACTCAACCTAACATGACCTTCGCACTTCTATCGTTAGAAAACGTTTTACTCGCTACTTTACATTGCTTTCTACAACATTACGACGGTTTCAAGCACTTTCACATTAGATATCACAGTTCCCAACTTGTAAAGGTGAAAAACACTGCATCTAACTAAGTGACATTGTTTAATGCGGTTTTACGACGGTTCATACCTTAACCTAACCTAACCTAACCTAACCTTACCTAACCTAACCTAACCTAACCCAACCCAACTTAACCTAACCTAACCTAACCTAACCTAAACTAACCTAACCCAACCTAACCTAACCTAACCTAACCTAACCCAACCTAACCCAACCCAACCCAACCTAACCTAACCTAAGCTAACCTAACCTAACCTAACCAAACCTAACCTAACCTAACCTAACCTAACCTAACCTAACCTAACGTAACCTAACCTAACCTATTCTAACGTAACCTAACCTTACCTGACCTAACCTAACCTAACGTAACCTAACCTAACCTAACATAACCTAACGTAACCTAACCTAACCTAACCTAACGTAACCTAACCTAACCTAACCCAACCTAACCCAACCCAAACCAACCCAACAACACCCAACCCAACCTAACCTAACCTAACCTAACCTTACCTAACCTAACCAAATTATCCTTACCTAACCTAACCTAACCTAACGTAACCTAACCTAACCTAACCTAACGTAACCTAACCTAACGTAACCTAACCTAACCTAACCTAACCTAACCCAACCTAACCTAACCTAACCTAACCTAACCCAACTCAACCCAACCTAACCTAATCTAACCTAACCTAACCTAACCAAACCTAACCTAACCTAACCTAACCTAACCTAACCTAACCTAACGACGGTTGCAAGCGCTTTCACATTAAATATCGCAGTTCCCCACTTTTAATGGTGAAAATCACTGCATCTCAGTAATTGACATTGTTTAATGCGGTTTTACGACGGTTCATATCTTAACCTAACCTAACATTCGCACTTGTATCTAAAAACGCTCTATTACACTGTTTTGTTCACAATTACGATATTTGCATAACCTCACAGTTTTTCACCAACTTATTGCAGTACAGAACGCTGTATCTCGCTAAATGACATTGTTCTTTAAGGTTTCACGATGCTTTCATGCGATTTAACGAGAATATCACAATATAGGAGTTTCGCACTTGTAACTGTAGAACACGCAGTATTTGGCTTGTTCATGCCGTTTTGTGTGCTTTCACAACATTTCACCTATCGCAGTTTAATACTCGCTATAAAACAACACTATCTCGTTAGATGACGTCGTTTTTGGTAGTTTCACGACGCTACCTAGCTTAAACTAACCTAACCTAACCTAACCTTCGCACTTCTATCGTTAGAAAACGTTTTACTCGCCACTTTACAATGTTTTCTACAAGATTACGACG
>NW_027464683.1:55000-77500 GCF_043290135.1 Rhipicephalus microplus
AATCTAACCTAACCTAACCTAACCAAACCTAACTTAACCTAACCTAACCTAACCTAACCTAACGACGGTTGCAAGCGCTTTCACATTAAATATCGCAGTTCCCCACTTTTAATGGTGAAAAACACTGCATCTCAGTAATTGACATTGTTTAATGCGGTTTTACGACGGTTCATATCTTAACCTAACCTAACATTCGCACTTGTATCTAAAAACGCTCTATTACACTGTTTTGTTCACAATTACGATATTTGCATAACCTCACAGTTTTTCACCAACTTATTGCAGTACAGAACGCTGTATCTCGCTAAATGACATTGTTCTTTAAGGTTTCACGATGCTTGCATGCGATTTAACGAGAATATCACAATATAGGAGTTTCGCACTTGTAACTGTAGAACACGCAGTATTTGGCTTGTTCATGCCGTTTTGTGTGCTTTCACAACATTTCACCTATCGCAGTTTAATACTCGCTATAAAACAACACTATCTCGTTAGATGACGTCGTTTTTGGTAGTTTCACGACGCTACCTAGCTTAAACTAACCTAACCTAACCTAACCTTCGCACTTCTATCGTTAGAAAACGTTTTACTCGCCACTTTACAATGTTTTCTACAAGATTACGACGGTTTCATGCGCTTTCACATTAGATATCGTAGTTCCCGACTTGTAAAGTTGAAAAACACTACATCTCACTAAGTGACATTGCTAAATGCGGTTTTACGACGGTTGATATGTCAACCTAACCTAACATTCGCACTTGTATCTAAAGACGCTCAATTACACTGTTTCGTTCACAATTACGATATTTGCTTGACCTCACAGTTTCTCACCAACTTATTACAGTACAGAACGCTGTATCTCGCTAAATGACATCGTTCTTTAAGGTTTCACGATACTTGCATGCGCTTTAGCGAGAATATCACAATAAAGCAGTTTCGCACTTGTAACGGCACAAGACGCAGTATCTGGCTAGTTCATGCCATTTTGTGTGCTTTCCCAATATTTCACCTATCGCAGTTTCGTACTCGCAATAAAACAACACTATCTCGTTAGATGACATCGTTTTTGGTGGTTTCACGACGCTACCTAGCTCAAACTAACCGAACCTTCGCACTTCTATCGTTAGAAAACGTTTTATTCGCTACTTTACAATGTTTTCTACAAGATTACGACGGTTTCATGCGCTTTCACATTAGATATCGCAGTTCCCGACTTGTAATGGTGGAAAACACAGCATCTCACTAAGTGACATTGTTTAATGCGGTTTTAGCGCGGTTCATATCTTAACCTAACCTAACCTTACCTAACCCAACCTAACCTAACCTAACCTAACCAAACCTTACCTAACATACCCTAACCTAACCTAACCTAACCTAACCAAACCTAACCTAACCTAACCTAACCTAACCTAACCTAAGCTAAAATAACCTAACGACGTTTGCAAGCGCTTTCACATTAGATATCGCAGTTCCCGACTTGTAATGGTGAAAACACTGCATCTCACTAAGTGACATTGTTTAATGCGGTTTTACGACGGTTCATACCTTAACCTAACCTAACCTAACCTAACCTAACCTTACCTAACCTAACCTAACCCAACCCAACTTAACCTAAGGTAACCTAACCTAACCTAAACTAACCTAACCCAACCTAACCTAACCTAACCTAACCCAACCTAACCCAACCCATCCCAACCTAACCTAACCTAAGCTAACCTAACCTAACCTAACCAAACCTAACCTAACCTAACTTAACCTAACCTAACGTAACCTAACCTAACCTATTCTAACCTAACCTAACCTAACGTAACCTAACCTAACCTAACCCAACCTAACCCAACCCAACCCAACCCAACAACACCCAACCCAACCTAACCTAACCTAACCTAACCTTACCTAACCTAACCAAATTATCCTTACCTAACCTAACCTAACCTAACGTAACCTAACCTAACCTAACCTAACGTAACCTAACCTAACCTAACCTAACCTAACCCAACCTAACCTAACCCAACTCAACCCAAGCTAACCTAATCTAACCTAACCTAACCTAACCTAACCTAACCAAACCTAACCTAACCTAACCTAACCTAACCTAACGACGGTTGCAAGCGCTTTCACATTAAATATCGCAGTTCCCCACTTTTAATGGTGAAAAACACTGCATCTCAGTAATTGACATTGTTTAATGCGGTTTTACGACGGTTCATATCTTAACCTAACCTAACATTTGCACTTGTATCGAAAGACGCTCAATTACACTGTTTCGTTCACAATTACGATATTTGCTTGACCTCACAGTTTCTCACCAACTTATTACAGTACAGAACGCTGTATCTCGCTAAATGACATCGTTCTTGAAGGTTTCACGATGCTTGCATGCGCTTTAACGAGAATATCACAACATAGCAGTTTCGCACTTGTAACGGTACAACACGCAGTATTTGGCTTGTTCATGCCGTTTTGTGTGCTTTCACAACATTTCACCTATCGCAGTTTCGTACTCGCAATAAAACAACTCTATCTCGTTAGATGACGTTGTTTTTGGTAGTTTCACGACGCTACCTAGCTTAAACTAACATAACTCAACCTAACATGACCTTCGCACTTCTATCGTTAGAAAACGTTTTACTCGCTACTTTACATTGCTTTCTACAACATTACGACGGTTTCAAGCACTTTCACATTAGATATCACAGTTCCCAACTTGTAAAGGTGAAAAACACTGCATCTCACTAAGTGACATTGTTTAATGCGGTTTTACGACGGTTCATACCTTAACCTAACCTAACCTAACCTAACCTTACCTAACCTAACCTAACCCAACCCAACTTAACCTAACCTAACCTAACCTAACCTAAACTAACCTAACCCAACCTAACCTAACCTAACCTAACCTAACCCAACCTAACCCAACCCAACCCAACCTAACCTAACCTAAGCTAACCTAACCTAACCTAACCAAACCTAACCTAACCTAACTTAACCTAACCTAACGTAACCTAACCTAACCTATTCTAACGTAACCTAACCTTACCTGACCTAACCTAACCTAACGTAACCTAACCTAACCTAACATAACCTAACGTAACCTAACCTAACCTAACCTAACGTAACCTAACCTAACCTAACCCAACCTAACCCAACCCAAACCAACCCAACAACACCCAACCCAACCTAACCTAACCTAACCTAACCTTACCTAACCTAACCAAATTATCCTTACCTAACCTAACCTAACCTAACGTAACCTAACCTAACCTAACCTAACGTAACCTAACCTAACGTAACCTAACCTAACCTAACCTAACCTAACCCAACCTAACCTAACCTAACCTAACCTAACCCAACTCAACCCAACCTAACCTAATCTAACCTAACCTAACCTAACCAAACCTAACCTAACCTAACCTAACCTAACCTAACCTAACCTAACCTAACGACGGTTGCAAGCGCTTTCACATTAAATATCGCAGTTCCCCACTTTTAATGGTGAAAAACACTGCATCTCAGTAATTGACATTGTTTAATGCGGTTTTACGACGGTTCATATCTTAACCTAACCTAACATTCGCACTTGTATCTAAAAACGCTCTATTACACTGTTTTGTTCACAATTACGATATTTGCATAACCTCACAGTTTTTCACCAACTTATTGCAGTACAGAACGCTGTATCTCGCTAAATGACATTGTTCTTTAAGGTTTCACGATGCTTGCATGCGATTTAACGAGAATATCACGATA
This sequence comes from Rhipicephalus microplus, assembly GCF_043290135.1. Classification (NCBI taxonomy): domain Eukaryota; kingdom Metazoa; phylum Arthropoda; class Arachnida; order Ixodida; family Ixodidae; genus Rhipicephalus; species Rhipicephalus microplus. The sequence continues at coordinate 58,748 of NW_027464683.1, forward strand.
TAGGAGTTTCGCACTTGTAACTGTAGAACACGCAGTATTTGGCTTGTTCATGCCGTTTTGTGTGCTTTCACAACATTTTGCCTATCGCAGTTTCGTACTCGCAATAAAACAACACTATCTCGTTAGATGACGTTGTTTTTGGTAGTTTCACGACGCTACCTAGCCTAAACTAACATAACTCAACCTAACATGACCTTCGCACTTCTATCGTTAGAAAACGTTTTACTCGCTACTTTACATTGCTTTCTACAACATTACGACGGTTTCAAGCGCTTTCACATTAGATATCACAGTTCCCAACTTGTAAAGGTGAAAAACACTGCATCTCACTAAGTGACATTGTTTAATGCGGTTTTACGACGGTTCATACCTTACCCTAACCTAACCTAACCTAACCTAACCTAACGACGGTTGCAAGCGCTTTCACATTAAATATCGCAGTTCCCCACTTTTAATGGTGAAAAACACTGCATCTCAGTAATTGACATTGTTTAATGCGGTTTTACGACGGTTCATATCTTAACCTAACCTAACATTCGCACTTGTATCTAAAAACGCTCTATTACACTGTTTTGTTCACAATTACGATATTTGCATAACCTCACAGTTTTTCACCAACTTATTGCAGTACAGAACGCTGTATCTCTCTAAATGACATCGTTCTTTAAGGTTTCACGATGCTTGCATGCGCTTTAACGAGAATATCACAACATAGCAGTTTCGCACTTGTAACGGTACAACACGTAGTATTTGGCTTGTTCATGCCGTTTTGTGTGCTTTCACAACATTTCACCTATCGCAGTTTCGTACTCGCAATAAAACAACACTATCTCGTTAGATGACGTTGTTTTTGGTAGTTTCACGACGCTACCTAGCTTAAACTAACATAACTCAACCTAACATGACCTTCGCACTTCTATCGTTAGAAAACGTTTTACTCGCTACTTTACATTGCTTTCTACAACATTACGACAGTTTCAAGCACTTTCACATTAGATATCACAGTTCCCAACTTGTAAAGGTGAAAAACACTGCATCTCACTAAGTGACATTGTTTAATGCGGTTTTACGACGGTTCATACCTTAACCTAACCTAACCTAACCTAACCTAACCTTACCTAACCTAACCTAACCTAACCCAACCCAACTTAACCTAACCTAACCTAACCTAACCTAAACTAACCTAACACAACCTAACCTAACCTAACCTAACCTAACCCAACCTAACCCAACCCAACCCAACCTAACCTAACCTAAGCTAACCTAACCTAACCTAACCAAACCTAACCTAACCTAACTTAACCTAACCTAACGTAACCTAACCTAACCTATTCTAACGTAACCTAACCTTACCTGACCTAACCTAACCTAACGTAACCTAACCTAACCTAACATAACCTAACGTAACCTAACCTAACCTAACCTAACGTAACCTAACCTAACCTAACCCAACCTAACCCAACCCAAACCAACCCAACAACACCCAACCCAACCTAACCTAACCTAACCTAACCTTACCTAACCTAACCAAATTATCCTTACCTAACCTAACCTAACCTAACGTAACGTAACCTAACCTAACCTAACGTAACCTAACCTAACATAACCTAACCTAACCTAACCTAACCTAACCCAACCTAACCTAACCTAACCTAACCTAACCCAACTCAACCCAACCTAACCTAATCTAACCTAACCTAACCTAACCAAACCTAACCTAACCTAACCTAACCTAACCTAACCTAACCTAACCTAACGACGGTTGCAAGCGCTTTCACATTAAATATCGCAGTTCCCCACTTTTAATGGTGAAAAACACTGCATCTCAGTAATTGACATTGTTTAATGCGGTTTTACGACGGTTCATATCTTAACCTAACCTAACATTCGCACTTGTATCTAAAAACGCTCTATTACACTGTTTTGTTCACAATTACGATATTTGCATAACCTCACAGTTTTTCACCAACTTATTGCAGTACAGAACGCTGTATCTCGCTAAATGACATTGTTCTTTAAGGTTTCACGATGCTTGCATGCGATTTAACGAGAATATCACAATATAGGAGTTTCGCACTTGTAACTGTAGAACACGCAGTATTTGGCTTGTTCATGCCGTTTTGTGTGCTTTCACAACATTTCACCTATCGCAGTTTAATACTCGCTATAAAACAACACTATCTCGTTAGATGACGTCGTTTTTGGTAGTTTCACGACGCTACCTAGCTTAAACTAACCTAACCTAACCTAACCTTCGCACTTCTATCGTTAGAAAACGTTTTACTCGCCACTTTACAATGTTTTCTACAAGATTACGACGGTTTCATGCGCTTTCACATTAGATATCGTAGTTCCCGACTTGTAATGTTGAAAAACACTACATCTCACTAAGTGACATTGCTAAATGCGGTTTTACGACGGTTGATATGTCAACCTAACCTAACATTCGCACTTGTATCTAAAGACGCTCAATTACACTGTTTCGTTCACAATTACGATATTTGCTTGACCTCACAGTTTCTCACCAACTTATTACAGTACAGAACGCTGTATCTCGCTAAATGACATCGTTCTTTAAGGTTTCACGATACTTGCATGCGCTTTAGCGAGAATATCACAATAAAGCAGTTTCGCACTTGTAACGGCACAAGACGCAGTATCTGGCTAGTTCATGCCATTTTGTGTGCTTTCCCAATATTTCACCTATCGCAGTTTCGTACTCGCAATAAAACAACACTATCTCGTTAGATGACATCGTTTTTGGTGGTTTCACGACGCTACCTAGCTCAAACTAACCGAACCTTCGCACTTCTATCGTTAGAAAACGTTTTATTCGCTACTTTACAATGTTTTCTACAAGATTACGACGGTTTCATGCGCTTTCACATTAGATATCGCAGTTCCCGACTTGTAATGGTGGAAAACACAGCATCTCACTAAGTGACATTGTTTAATGCGGTTTTAGCGCGGTTCATATCTTAACCTAACCTAACCTTACCTAACCCAACCTAACCTAACCTAACCTAACCAAACCTTACCTAACATACCCTAACCTAACCTAACCTAACCTAACCAAACCTAACCTAACCTAACCTAACCTAACCTAAGCTAAAATAACCTAACGACGTTTGCAAGCGCTTTCACATTAGATATCGCAGTTCCCGACTTGTAATGGTGAAAACACTGCATCTCACTAAGTGACATTGTTTAATGCGGTTTTACGACGGTTCATACCTTAACCTAACCTAACCTAACCTAACCTAACCTTACCTAACCTAACCTAACCCAACCCAACTTAACCTAAGGTAACCTAACCTAACCTAAACTAACCTAACCCAACCTAACCTAACCTAACCTAACCCAACCTAACCCAACCCATCCCAACCTAACCTAACCTAAGCTAACCTAACCTAACCTAACCAAACCTAACCTAACCTAACTTAACCTAACCTAACGTAACCTAACCTAACCTATTCTAACCTAACCTAACCTAACGTAACCTAACCTAACCTAACCCAACCTAACCCAACCCAACCCAACAACACCCAACCCAACCTAACCTAACCTAACCTAACCTTACCTAACCTAACCAAATTATCCTTACCTAACCTAACCTAACCTAACGTAACCTAACCTAACCTAACCTAACGTAACCTAACCTAACCTAACCTAACCCAACCTAACCTAACCTAACCTAACCTAACCCAACTCAACCCAAGCTAACCTAATCTAACCTAACCTAACCTAACCTAACCTAACCAAACCTAACCTAACCTAACCTAACCTAACCTAACGACGGTTGCAAGCGCTTTCACATTAAATATCGCAGTTCCCCACTTTTAATGGTGAAAAACACTGCATCTCAGTAATTGACATTGTTTATAGCGGTTTTACGACGGTTCATATCTTAACCTAACCTAACATTTGCACTTGTATCGAAAGACGCTCAATTACACTGTTTCGTTCACAATTACGATATTTGCTTGACCTCACAGTTTCTCACCAACTTATTACAGTACAGAACGCTGTATCTCGCTAAATGACATCGTTCTTTAAGGTTTCACGATGCTTGCATGCGCTTTAACGAGAATATCACAACATAGCAGTTTCGCACTTGTAACGGTACAACACGCAGTATTTGGCTTGTTCATGCCGTTTTGTGTGCTTTCACAACATTTCACCTATCGCAGTTTCGTACTCGCAATAAAACAACTCTATCTCGTTAGATGACGTTGTTTTTGGTAGTTTCACGACGCTACCTAGCTTAAACTAACATAACTCAACCTAACATGACCTTCGCACTTCTATCGTTAGAAAACGTTTTACTCGCTACTTTACATTGCTTTCTACAACATTACGACGGTTTCAAGCACTTTCACATTAGATATCACAGTTCCCAACTTGTAAAGGTGAAAAACACTGCATCTCACTAAGTGACATTGTTTAATGCGGTTTTACGACGGTTCATACCTTAACCTAACCTAACCTAACCTAACCTTACCTAACCTAACCTAACCTAACCCAACCCAACTTAACCTAACCTAACCTAACCTAACCTAAACTAACCTAACCCAACCTAACCTAACCTAACCTAACCTAACCCAACCTAACCCAACCCAACCCAACCTAACCTAACCTAAGCTAACCTAACCTAACCTAACCAAACCTAACCTAACCTAACTTAACCTAACCTAACGTAACCTAACCTAACCTATTCTAACGTAACCTAACCTTACCTGACCTAACCTAACCTAACGTAACCTAACCTAACCTAACATAACCTAACGTAACCTAACCTAACCTAACCTAACGTAACCTAACCTAACCTAACCCAACCTAACCCAACCCAAACCAACCCAACAACACCCAACCCAACCTAACCTAACCTAACCTAACCTTACCTAACCTAACCAAATTATCCTTACCTAACCTAACCTAACCTAACGTAACCTAACCTAACCTAACCTAACGTAACCTAACCTAACGTAACCTAACCTAACCTAACCTAACCCAACCTAACCTAACCTAACCTAACCTAACCCAACTCAACCCAACCTAACCTAATCTAACCTAACCTAACCTAACCAAACCTAACCTAACCTAACTTAACCTAACCTAACATAACCTAACCTAACCTATTCTAACGTAACCTAACCTTACCTGACCTAACCTAACCTAACGTAACCTAACCTAACCTAACATAACCTAACGTAACCTAACCTAACCTAACCTAACGTAACCTAACCTAACCTAACCCAACCTAACCCAACCCAAACCAACCCAACAACACCCAACCCAACCTAACCTAACCTAACCTAACCTTACCTAACCTAACCAAATTATCCTTACCTAACCTAACCTAACCTAACGTAACCTAACCTAACCTAACCTAACGTAACCTAACCTAACATAACCTAACCTAACCTAACCTAACCTAACCCAACCTAACCTAACCTAACCTAACCTAACCCAACTCAACCCAACCTAACCTAATCTAACCTAACCTAACCTAACCAAACCTAACCTAACCTAACCTAACCTAACCTAACCTAACGACGGTTGCAAGCGCTTTCACATTAAATATCGCAGTTCCCCACTTTTAATGGTGAAAAACACTGCATCTCAGTAATTGACATTGTTTAATGCGGTTTTACGACGGTTCATATCTTAACCTAACCTAACATTCGCACTTGTATCTAAAAACGCTCTATTACACTGTTTTGTTCACAATTACGATATTTGCATAACCTCACAGTTTTTCACCAACTTATTGCAGTACAGAACGCTGTATCTCGCTAAATGACATTGTTCTTTAAGGTTTCACGATGCTTGCATGCGATTTAACGAGAATATCACAATATAGGAGTTTCGCACTTGTAACTGTAGAACACGCAGTATTTGGCTTGTTCATGCCGTTTTGTGTGCTTTCACAACATTTCACCTATCGCAGTTTAATACTCGCTATAAAACAACACTATCTCGTTAGATGACGTCGTTTTTGGTAGTTTCACGACGCTACCTAGCTTAAACTAACCTAACCTAACCTAACCTTCGCACTTCTATCGTTAGAAAACGTTTTACTCGCCACTTTACAATGTTTTCTACAAGATTACGACGGTTTCATGCGCTTTCACATTAGATATCGTAGTTCCCGACTTGTAATGTTGAAAAACACTACATCTCACTAAGTGACATTGCTAAATGCGGTTTTACGACGGTTGATATGTCAACCTAACCTAACATTCGCACTTGTATCTAAAGACGCTCAATTACACTGTTTCGTTCACAATTACGATATTTGCTTGACCTCACAGTTTCTCACCAACTTATTACAGTACAGAACGCTGTATCTCGCTAAATGACATCGTTCTTTAAGGTTTCACGATACTTGCATGCGCTTTAGCGAGAATATCACAATAAAGCAGTTTCGCACTTGTAACGGCACAAGACGCAGTATCTGGCTAGTTCATGCCATTTTGTGTGCTTTCCCAATATTTCACCTATCGCAGTTTCGTACTCGCAATAAAACAACACTATCTCGTTAGATGACATCGTTTTTGGTGGTTTCACGACGCTACCTAGCTCAAACTAACCGAACCTTCGCACTTCTATCGTTAGAAAACGTTTTATTCGCTACTTTACAATGTTTTCTACAAGATTACGACGGTTTCATGCGCTTTCACATTAGATATCGCAGTTCCCGACTTGTAATGGTGGAAAACACAGCATCTCACTAAGTGACATTGTTTAATGCGGTTTTAGCGCGGTTCATATCTTAACCTAACCTAACCTTACCTAACCCAACCTAACCTAACCTAACCTAACCAAACCTTACCTAACATACCCTAACCTAACCTAACCTAACCTAACCAAACCTAACCTAACCTAACCTAACCTAACCTAACCTAAGCTAAAATAACCTAACGACGTTTGCAAGCGCTTTCACATTAGATATCGCAGTTCCCGACTTGTAATGGTGAAAACACTGCATCTCACTAAGTGACATTGTTTAATGCGGTTTTACGACGGTTCATACCTTAACCTAACCTAACCTAACCTAACCTAACCTTACCTAACCTAACCTAACCCAACCCAACTTAACCTAAGGTAACCTAACCTAACCTAAACTAACCTAACCCAACCTAACCTAACCTAACCTAACCCAACCTAACCCAACCCATCCCAACCTAACCTAACCTAAGCTAACCTAACCTAACCTAACCAAACCTAACCTAACCTAACTTAACCTAACCTAACGTAACCTAACCTAACCTATTCTAACCTAACCTAACCTAACGTAACCTAACCTAACCTAACCCAACCTAACCCAACCCAACCCAACCCAACAACACCCAACCCAACCTAACCTAACCTAACCTAACCTTACCTAACCTAACCAAATTATCCTTACCTAACCTAACCTAACCTAACGTAACCTAACCTAACCTAACCTAACGTAACCTAACCTAACCTAACCTAACCTAACCCAACCTAACCTAACCTAACCTAACCTAACCCAACTCAACCCAAGCTAACCTAATCTAACCTAACCTAACCTAACCTAACCTAACCAAACCTAACCTAACCTAACCTAACCTAACCTAACGACGGTTGCAAGCGCTTTCACATTAAATATCGCAGTTCCCCACTTTTAATGGTGAAAAACACTGCATCTCAGTAATTGACATTGTTTAATGCGGTTTTACGACGGTTCATATCTTAACCTAACCTAACATTTGCACTTGTATCGAAAGACGCTCAATTACACTGTTTCGTTCACAATTACGATATTTGCTTGACCTCACAGTTTCTCACCAACTTATTACAGTACAGAACGCTGTATCTCGCTAAATGACATCGTTCTTTAAGGTTTCACGATGCTTGCATGCGCTTTAACGAGAATATCACAACATAGCAGTTTCGCACTTGTAACGGTACAACACGCAGTATTTGGCTTGTTCATGCCGTTTTGTGTGCTTTCACAACATTTCACCTATCGCAGTTTCGTACTCGCAATAAAACAACTCTATCTCGTTAGATGACGTTGTTTTTGGTAGTTTCACGACGCTACCTAGCTTAAACTAACATAACTCAACCTAACATGACCTTCGCACTTCTATCGTTAGAAAACGTTTTACTCGCTACTTTACATTGCTTTCTACAACATTACGACGGTTTCAAGCACTTTCACATTAGATATCACAGTTCCCAACTTGTAAAGGTGAAAAACACTGCATCTCACTAAGTGACATTGTTTAATGCGGTTTTACGACGGTTCATACCTTAACCTAACCTAACCTAACCTAACCTTACCTAACCTAACCTAACCTAACCCAACCCAACTTAACCTAACCTAACCTAACCTAACCTAAACTAACCTAACCCAACCTAACCTAACCTAACCTAACCTAACCCAACCTAACCCAACCCAACCCAACCTAACCTAACCTAAGCTAACCTAACCTAACCTAACCAAACCTAGCCTAACCTAACTTAACCTAACCTAACGTAACCTAACCTAACCTATTCTAACGTAACCTAACCTTACCTGACCTAACCTAACCTAACGTAACCTAACCTAACCTAACATAACCTAACGTAACCTAACCTAACCTACCTAACGTAACCTAACCTAACCTAACCCAACCTAACCCAACCCAAACCAACCCAACAACACCCAACCCAACCTAACCTAACCTAACCTAACCTTACCTAACCTAACCAAATTATCCTTACCTAACCTAACCTAACCTAACGTAACCTAACCTAACCTAACCTAACGTAACCTAACCTAACGTAACCTAACCTAACCTAACCTAACCTAACCCAACCTAACCTAACCTAACCTAACCTAACCCAACTCAACCCAACCTAACCTAATCTAACCTAACCTAACCTAACCAAACCTAACCTAACCTAACCTAACCTAACCTAACCTAACGACGGTTGCAAGCGCTTTCACATTAAATATCGCAGTTCCCCACTTTTAATGGTGAAAAACACTGCATCTCAGTAATTGACATTGTTTAATGCGGTTTTACGACGGTTCATATCTTAACCTAACCTAACATTCGCACTTGTATCTAAAAACGCTCTATTACACTGTTTTGTTCACAATTACGATATTTGCATAACCTCACAGTTTTTCACCAACTTATTGCAGTACAGAACGCTGTATCTCGCTAAATGACATTGTTCTTTAAGGTTTCACGATGCTTGCATGCGATTTAACGAGAATATCACGATATAGGAGTTTCGCACTTGTAACTGTAGAACACGCAGTATTTGGCTTGTTCATGCCGTTTTGTGTGCTTTCACAACATTTTGCCTATCGCAGTTTCGTACTCGCAATAAAACAACACTATCTCGTTAGATGACGTCGTTTTTGGTGGTTTCACGACGCTACCTAGCTTAAACTAACATAACTCAACCTAACATAACCTTCGCACTTCTATCGTTAGAAAACGTTTTACTCGCTACTTTACATTGCTTTCTACAACATTACGACGGTTTCAAGCGCTCTCACATTAGATATCGCAGTTCCCAACTTGTAAAGGTGAAAAACACTGCATCTCACTAAGTGACATTGTTTATTGCGGTTTTACGACGGTTCATACCTTAACCTAACGTAACCTAACCTAACCTAACCCAACCTAACCTAACATAACCTAACCTAACCTAACCTAACCAAACCTAACCTAACGTAACCTAACCTAACCTAACCTAACCTAACCTAACGACGTTTGCAAGTGCTTTCACATTAGATATCGCAGTTCCCAACTTGTAATGGTGAAAAACACTGCATCTCACTAAGTGACATTGTTTATTGCGGTTTTACGACGGTTCATATCTTAACCTAACCTAACATTCGTACTTGTATTGAAAAACGCTCTATTACACTGTTTCGTTCACAATTACGATATTTGCATAACCTCACAGTTTTTCACCAACTTATTGCAGTACAGAACGCTGTATCTCGCTAAATGACATCGTTCTTTAAGGTTTCACGATGCTTGCATGCGCTTTAACGAGAATATCACAATATAGCAGTTTCGCACTTGTAACGGTAGAACACGCAGTATTTGGCTTGTTCATGCCGTTTTGTGTGCATTCACATTTTACCTATCGCAGTTTAATACTCGCAATAAAACAACACTATCTCGTTAGATGACGTCGTTTTTGGTAGTTTCACGACGCTACCTAACTTAAACTAACCTAACCTAACCTAACCTTCGCACTTCTATCGTTAGAAAACGTTTTACTCGCAACTTTACAATGTTTTCTACAAGATTACGACGGTTTCATGCGCTTTCACATTAGATATCGTAGTTCCCGACTTGTAATGTTGAAAAACACTACATCTCACTAAGTGACATTGTTTAATGCGGTTTTACGACGGTTGATATGTCAACCTAACATTCGCACTTGTATCTAAAGACGCTCAATTACACTGTCGTTCACAATTACGATATTTGCTTGACCTCACAGTTTCTCACCAACTTATTACAGTACAGAACGCTGTATCTCGCTAAATGACATCGTTCTTTAAGGTTTCACGATACTTGCATGCGCTTTACCGAGAATGTCACAACACTGCAGTTTCGCACTTGTAACGGTACAACACGCAGTATTTGGCTTGTTCATGCCGTTTTGAGTGCTTTCACAACATTTTACCTGTCGCAGTTTCGTACTCGCATTAAAACAACACTATCTCGTTAGATGACGTCGTTTTTGGTGGTTTCACGACGCTACCTAGCTTAAACTAACATAACTCAAACTAACCGAACCTTCGCACTTCTATCGTTAGAAAACGCTTTATTCGCTACTTTACAATGTTTTCTACAAGATTACGACGGTTTCAAGCGCTTTCACATTAGATATCGCAGTTCCCGACTTGTAATGGTGAAAAACACAGCATCTCACTAAGTGACATTGTTTAACGCGGTTTTAGCGCGGTTCATATCTTAACCTAACCTAACCTTACCTAAACCAACCTAACCTAACCTAACCTAACCAAACCTTACCTAACATACCCTAACCTAACCTAACCTAACCTAACCAAACCTAACCTAACCTAACCTAACGTAACCTAACCTAACCTAACCTAACCTAACCTAACCTAACCTAACCTAACGACGTTTGCAAACGTTTTCTAACGATAGAAGTGTGAAGGTTCGGTTAGTTTGAGCTAGGTAGCGTCGTGAAACCACCAAAAACGATGTCATCTAACGAGATAGTGTTGTTTTATTGCGAGTACGAAACTGCGATAGGTGAAATATTGGGAAAGCACACAAAATGGCATGAACTAGCCAGATACTGCGTCTTGTGCCGTTACAAGTGCGAAGCTGCTTTATTGTGATATTCTCGTTAAAGCGCATGCAAGTATCGTGAAACCTTAAAGAACGATGTCATTTAGCGAGATACAGCGTTCTGTACTGTAATAAGTTGGTGAGAAACTGTGAGGTCAAGCAAATATCGTAATTGTGAACGAAACAGTGTAATTGAGCGTCTTTAGATACAAGTCCGAATGTTAGGTTAGGTTGACATATCAACCGTCGTAAAACCGCATTAAACAATGTCGCTTAGTGAGATGTAGTGTTTTTCAACATTACAAGTCGGGAACTACGATATCTAATGTGAAAGCGCATGAAACCGTCGTAATCTTGTAGAAAACATTGTAAAGTTGCGAGTAAAACGTTTTCTAACGATAGAAGTGCGAAGGTTATGTTAGGTTGAGTTATGTTAGTTTAAGCTAGGTAGCGTCGTGAAACCACCAAAAACGACGTCGTCTAACGAGATAGTGTTGTTTTATTGCGAGTATTAAACTGCGATAGGTGAAATGTTGTGAATGCACACAAAACGGCATGAACAAGCCAAATACTGCGTGTTCTACCGTTACAAGTGCGAAACTGCTATATTGTAATATTCTCGTTAAAGCGCATGCAAGCATCGTGAAACCTTAAAGAACAATGTCATTTAGCGAGATACAGCGTTCTGTACTGCAATAAGTTGGTGAAAAACTGTGAGGTTATGCAAATATCGTAATTGTGAACGAAACAGTGTAATAGAGCGTTTTCAATACAAGTACGAATGTTAGGTTAGGTTAAGATATGAACCGTCGTAAAACCGCATTAAACAATGTCACTTAGTGAGATGCAGTGTTTTTCACCATTACAAGTTGGGAACTGCGATATCTAATGTGAAAGCGCTTGCAAACGTCGTTAGGTTAGGTTAGGTTAGGTTAGGTTAGGTTACGTTAGGTTAGGTTTGGTTAGGTTAGGTTAGGTTAGGTTATGTTAGGTTAGGTTGGGTTAGGTTAGGTTAGGTTACGTTAGGTTAAGGTATGAACCGTCGTAAAACCGCAATAAACAATGTCACTTAGTGAGACGCAGTGTTTTTCACCTTTACAAGTTGGGAACTGCGATATCTAATGTGAAAGCGCTTGAAACCGTCGTAATGTTGTAGAAAGCAATGTAAAGTAGCGAGTAAAACGTTTTCTAACGATAGAAGTGCGAAGGTTATGTTAGGTTGAGTTAGTTTAAGCTAGGTAGCGTCGTGAAACCACCAAAAACGACGTCATCTAACGAGATAGTGTTGTTTTATTGCGAGTACGAAACTGCGATAGGTAAAATGTTGTGAAAGCACACAAAACGGCATGAACAAGCCAAATACTGCGTGTTGTACCGTTACAAGTGTGAAACTGCTATGTTGTGACATTCTCGGTAAAGCGCATGCAAGTATCGTGAAACCTTAAAGAACGATGTCATTTAGCGAGATACAGCGTTCTGTACTGTAATAAGTTGGTGAGAAACTGTGAGGTCAAGCAAATATCGTAATTGTGAACGAAACAGTGTAATTGAGCGTCTTTAGATACAAGTGCGAATGTTAGGTTAGGTTGACATATCAACCGTCGTAAAACCACATTAAACAATGTCACTTAGTGAGATGTAGTGTTTTTCAACATTACAAGTCGGGAACTACGATATCTAATGTGAAAGCGCATGAAACCGTCGTAATCTTGTAGAAAACATTGTAAAGTGGCGAGTAAAACGTTTTCTAACGATAGAAGTGCGAAGGTTAGGTTAGGTTAGGTTAGTTTAAGCTAGGTAGCGTCGTGAAACTACCAAAAACGACGTCATCTAACGAGATAGTGTTGTTTTGTAGCGAGTATTAAACTGCGATAGGTGAAATGTTGTGAAAGCACACAAAACGGCATGAACAAGCCAAATACTGCGTGTTTCACCGTTACAAGTGCGAAACTGCTATATTGTGATATTCTCGTTAAATCGCATGCAAGCATCGTGAAACCTTAAAGAACAATGTCATTTAGCGAGATACAGCGTTCTGTACTGCAATAGGTTGGTGAAAAACTGTGAGGTTATGCAAATATCGTAATTGTGAACAAAACAGTGTAATAGAGCGTTTTTAGATACAAGTGCGAATGTTAGGTTAGGTTAAGATATGAACCGTCGTAAAACCGCATTAAACAATGTCAATTACTGAGATGCAGTGTTTTTCACCATTAAAAGTGGGGAACTGCGATATTTAATGTGAAAGCGCTTGCAACCGTCGTTAGGTTAGGTTAGGTTAGGTTAGGTTACGTTTGGTTAGGTTAGGTTAGGTTAGGTTAGGTTAGATTAGGTTAGGTTGGGTTGAGTTGGGTTAGGTTAGGTTAGGTTAGGTTGGGTTAGGTTAGGTTAGGTTACGTTAGGTTAGGTTACGTTAGGTTAGGTTAGGTTAGGTTACGTTAGGTTAGGTTAGGTTAGGTAAGGATAATTTGGTTAGGTTAGGTAAGGTTAGGTTAGGTTAGGTTAGGTTGGGTTGGGTGTTGTTGGGTTGGGTTGGGTTGGGTTAGGTTAGGTTAGGTTAGGTTAGGTTGGGTTAGGTTAGTTTAGGTTAGGTTAGGTTAGGTTAAGTTGGGTTGGGTTAGGTTAGGTTAAGGTATGAACCGTCGTAAAACCGCATTAAACAATGTCACTTAGTGAGATGCAGTGTTTTTCACCTTTACAAGTTGGGAACTGTGATATGTAATGTGAAAGCGCTTGAAACCGTCGTAATGTTGTAGAAAGCAATGTAAAGTAGCGAGTGAAACGTTTTCTAACGATAGAAGTGCGAAGGTCATGTTAGGTTGAGTTATGTTAGTTTAAGCTAGGTAGCGTCGTGAAACTACCAAAAACAACGTCATCTAACGAGATAGTGTTGTTTTATTGCGAGTACGAAACTGCGGTAGGTGAAATGTTGTGGAAGCACACAAAACGGCATGAACAAGCCAAATACTGCGTGTTGTACCGTTACAAGTGCGAAACTGCTATGTTGTGATATTCTCGTTAAAGCGCATGCAAGCATCGTGAAACCTTAAAGAACGATGTCATTTAGCGAGATACAGCGTTCTGTACTGCAATAAGTTGGTGAAAAACTGTGAGGTTATGCAAATATCGTAATTGTGAACAAAACAGTGTAATAGAGCGTTTTTAGATACAAGTGCGAATGTTAGGTTAGGTTAAGATATGAACCGTCGTAAAACCGCATTAAACAATGTCAATTACTGAGATGCAGTGTTTTTCACCATTAAAAGTGGGGAACTGCGATATTTAATGTGAAAGCGCTTGCAACCGTCGTTAGGTTAGGTGAGGTTAGGTTGGGTTGAGTTGGGTTAGGTTAGGTTAGGTTGGGTTAGGTTAGGTTAGGTTACGTTAGGTTAGGTTAGGTTACGTTAGGTTAGGTTAGGTTAGGTAAGGATAATTTGGTTAGGTTAGGTAAGGTTAGGTTAGGTTAGGTTAGGTTGGGTTGGGTGTTGTTGGGTTGGGTTGGGTTGGGTTAGGATGGGTTAGGTTAGGTTAGGTTACGTTAGGTTATGTTAGGTTAGGTTAGGTTACGTTAGGTTAGGTTAGGTCAGGTAAGGTTAGGTTACGTTAGAATAGGTTAAGTTAGGTTACGTTAGGTTAGGTTAAGTTAGGTTAGGTTAGGTTTGGTTAGGTTAGGTTAGGTTAGCTTAGGTTAGGTTAGGTTGGGTTGGGTTAGGTTAGGTTGGGTTAGGTTAGGTTAGGTTAGGTTGGGTTAGGTTAGTTTAGGTTAGGTTAGGTTAGGTTAGGTTAAGTTGGGTTGGGTTAGGTTAGGTTAAGGTATGAACCGTCGTAAAACCGCATTAAACAATGTCACTTAGTGAGATGCAGTGTTTTTCACCTTTACAAGTTGGGAACTGTGATATGTAATGTGAAAGCGCTTGAAACCGTCGTAATGTTGTAGAAAGCAATGTAAAGTAGCGAGTAAAACGTTTTCTAACGATAGAAGTGCGAAGGTCATGTTAGGTTGAGTTATGTTAGTTTAAGCTAGGTAGCGTCGTGAAACTACCAAAAACAACGTCATCTAACGAGATAGTGTTGTTTTATTGCGAGTACGAAACTGCGATAGGTGAAATGTTGTTGAAGCACACAAAACGGCATGAACAAGCCAAATACTGCGTGTTGTACCGTTACAAGTGCGAAACTGCTATGTTGTGATATTCTCGTTAAAGCGCATGCAAGCATCGTGAAACCTTAAAGAACGATGTCATTTAGCGAGATACAGCGTTCTGTACTGCAATAAGTTGGTGAAAAACTGTGAGGTTATGCAAATATCCTAATTGTGAACGAAACAGTGTAATAGAGCGTTTTTTAATACAAGTGCGAATGTTAGGTTAGGTTAAGATATGAACCGTCGTAAAACCGCATTAAACAATGTCACTTAGTGAGATGCAGTGTTTTTCACCATTACAAGTCGGGAACTGCGATATCTAATGTGAAAGCGCTTGCAAACGTCGTTAGGTTAGGTTAGGTTAGGTTAGGTTACGTTAGGTTAGGTTAGGTTAGGTTTGGTTAGGTTAGGTTAGGTTAGGTTAGGGTATGTTAGGTAAGGTTTGGTTAGGTTAGGTTAGGTTAGGTTAAGGTATGAACCGTCGTAAAACCGCAATAAACAATGTCACTTAGTGAGACGCAGTGTTTTTCACCTTTACAAGTTGGGAACTGCGATATCTAATGTGAAAGCGCTTGAAACCGTCGTAATGTTGTAGAAAGCAATGTAAAGTAGCGAGTAAAACGTTTTCTAACGATAGAAGTGCGAAGGTTATGTTAGGTTGAGTTAGTTTAAGCTAGGTAGCGTCGTGAAACCACCAAAAACGACGTCATCTAACGAGATAGTGTTGTTTTATTGCGAGTACGAAACTGCGATAGGTAAAATGTTGTGAAAGCACACAAAACGGCATGAACAAGCCAAATACTGCGTGTTGTACCGTTACAAGTGCGAAACTGCTATGTTGTGACATTCTCGGAAAAGCGCATGCAAGTATCGTGAAACCTTAAAGAACGATGTCATTTAGCGAGATACAGCGTTCTGTACTGTAATAAGTTGGTGAGAAACTGTGAGGTCAAGCAAATATCGTAATTGTGTACGAAACAGTGTAATTGAGCGTCTTTAGATACAAGTGCGAATGTTAGGTTAGGTTGACATATCAACCGTCGTAAAACCGCATTAAACAATGTCACTTAGTGAGATGTAGTGTTTTTCAATATTACAAGTCGGGAACTACGATATCTAATGTGAAAGCGCATGAAACCGTCGTAATCTTGTAGAAAACATTGTAAAGTGGCGAGTAAAACGTTTTCTAACGATAGAAGTGCGAAGGTTAGGTTAGGTTAGGTTAGTTTAAGCTAGGTAGCGTCGTGAAACTACCAAAAACGACGTCATCTAACGAGATAGTGTTGTTTTATAGCGAGTATTAAACTGCGATAGGTGAAATGTTGTGAAAGCACACAAAACGGCATGAACAAGCCAAATACTGCGTGTTCTACCGTTACAAGTGCGAAACTGCTATATTGTGATATTCTCGTTAAATCGCATGCAAGCATCGTGAAACCTTAAAGAACAATGTCATTTAGCGAGATACAGCGTTCTGTACTGCAATAAGTTGGTGAAAAACTGTGAGGTTATGCAAATATCGTAATTGTGAACAAAACAGTGTAATAGAGCGTTTTTAGATACAAGTGCGAATGTTAGGTTAGGTTAAGATATGAACCGTCGTAAAACCGCATTAAACAATGTCAATTACTGAGATGCAGTGTTTTTCACCATTAAAAGTGGGGAACTGCGATATTTAATGCGAAAGCGCTTGCAACCGTCGTTAGGTTACGTTAGGTTAGGTTAGGTGAGGTTTGGTTAGGTTAGGTTAGGTTAGATTAGGTTAGGTTGGGTTGAGTTGGGTTAGGTTAGGTTAGGTTAGGTTAGGTTGGGTTAGGTTAGGTTAGGTTAGGTTAGGTTACGTTAGGTTAGGTTAGGTTACGTTAGGTTAGGTTAGGTTAGGTAAGGATAATTTGGTTAGGTTAGGTAAGGTTAGGTTAGGTTAGGTTAGGTTGGGTTGGGTGTTGTTGGGTTGGGTTGGGTTGGGTTAGGTTGGGTTAGGTTAGGTTAGGTTACGTTAGGTTAGGTTAGGTTACGTTAGGTTATGTTAGGTTAGGTTAGGTTACGTTAGGTTAGGTTAGGTCAGGTAAGGTTAGGTTACGTTAGAATAGGTTAGGTTAGGTTACGTTAGGTTAGGTTAAGTCAGGTTAGGTTAGGTTTGGTTAGGTTAGGTTAGGTTAGCTTAGGTTAGGTTAGGTTGGGATGGGTTGGGTTAGGTTGGGTTACGTTAGGTTAGGTTAGGTTAGGTTGGGTTAGGTTAGTTTAGGTTAGGTTAGGTTACCTTAGGTTAAGTTGGGTTGGGTTAGGTTAGGTTAGGTTAGGTAAGGTTAGGTTAGGTTAGGTTAGGTTAAGGTATGAACCGTCGTAAAACCGCATTAAACAATGTCACTTAGTGAGATGCAGTGTTTTCACCATTACAAGTCGGGAACTGCGATATCTAATGTGAAAGCGCTTGCAAACGTCGTTAGGTTATTTTAGCTTAGGTTAGGTTAGGTTAGGTTAGGTTAGGTTTGGTTAGGGTATGTTAGGTAAGGTTAGGTTAGGTTAGGTTAGGTTAGGTTGGGTTAGGTAAGGTTAGGTTAGGTTAAGATATGAACCGCGCTAAAACCGCATTAAACAATGTCACTTAGTGAGATGCTGTGTTTTCCACCATTACAAGTCGGGAACTGCGATATCTAATGTGAAAGCGCATGAAACCGTCGTAATCTTGTAGAAAACATTGTAAAGTAGCGAATAAAACGTTTTCTAACGATAGAAGTGCGAAGGTTCGGTTAGTTTGAGCTAGGTAGCGTCGTGAAACCACCAAAAACGATGTCATCTAACGAGATAGTGTTGTTTTATTGCGAGTACGAAACTGCGATAGGTGAAATATTGGGAAAGCACACAAAATGGCATGAACTAGCCAGATACTGCGTCTTGTGCCGTTACAAGTGCGAAACTGCTTTATTGTGATATTCTCACTAAAGCGCATGCAAGTATCGTGAAACCTTAAAAAACGATGTCATCTAGCGAGATACAGCGTTCTGTACTGTAATAGGTTGGTGAGAAACTGTGAGGTCAAGCAAATATCGTAATTGTGAACGAAACAGTGTAATTGAGCGTATTTAGATACAAGTGCGAATGTTAGGTTAGGTTGAGATATCAACCGTCGTAAAACCGCATTAAACAATGTCACTTAGTGAGATGTAGTGTTTTTCAACATTACAAGTCGGGAACTACGATATCTAATGTGAAAGCGCATGAAACCGTCGTAATCGTGTAGAAAACATTGTAAAATTGCGAGTAAAACGTTTCTAACGATAGAAGTGCGAAGGTTAGGTT